>NW_027494693.1:0-288643 GCF_021521415.1 Bidens hawaiensis | reverse complement strand
GATTCCATAATCATAAAAGAGTTAAATTACAAAAGTCTTTTAAACTTTAATACAAAATAGATCAAATCCAATTACTAGAATATCGAAGTCCTAAGCCACTCGCATGACGCTCATGTTTCGGTCTTTCTAGGAGCTTCGTGAATGGGTCCGCAAGATTTTGATCAGTTCCAACTTTGCGAATACATATCTTTCCCTTTTCAACTTCATCCCTTATGTAGTTGAATCTCCGCTCTATGTGCCTTGTCTTTTGGTGCGAACGAGGTTCCTTGATTTGTGCAATCGCACCCTCGTTGTCACAAAAGATTTCTAGGGGGTCTTGAATGGAAGAGACCACCCCTAGATCGGTAATGAATTTCTTCACCATGCAGCTTCTTGAGCTGCCAATGAAGCGGCGATGTATTCTGATTCTGTAGTGGACAATGCTACCACTTCCTGTTTTGAGCTCTTCCAAGAGACAGCTCCTCCATTAAGAGTGAACACATACCAGATTGTGATCGAGAATCATCTCGATCAGTTTGGAAGCTCGCATCCGTGTAACCTTTTATAGCGAGTTCCTCCTCACCAGATCCATATATCAGAAACATATCCTTAGTTCTCCTAAGGTATTTCAATATGCTCTTAACAGCCATCCAATGACTGTCTCCTGGATTCTGTTGGTATCTGCTTGTCATGCTCAAAGCGCATGACACATCCGGTCTAGTACATATCATCGCATACATGATGGATCCTATAGGCAGAAGCATATGGGATTTGTTTCATCATGTCTTGCTCACCCTTTGAGCTTGGACATTGAGCTGAACTCAATATGGTCCCTCTTTGAATAGGTACAAAACCTTTCTTGGAGTTTTCCATCTTGAACCTTTTCAAGATTTTATCAATGTATGTACTTTGGTTCAAACCTATCAAGCGCCTTGACCTATCCCTATAGATCTTTATTCCCAAAATATAGGCAGCTTCACCAAGATCCTTGATGAAAATCTACTTCCAAGCCAAGCCTTAACGCTTTCCATGGTTGGAATGTCATTTCCAAATAGTAGAATGTCATCGACATACAATACTAAGAAGGTAATTATACTCCCACTAGCCTTTTATACACACAAGCCTCATCAGCGTTCTTGATGAACCCAAAATTTTTGATTTCTTCATCAAAACGATGATTCCAAGTTCTAGATGCTTGTTTCAATCCATAGATTGATTTCTTTAACTTGCATACCTTTTTAGGATGTTTCGGATCGACAAAACCCTCAGGCTGAACCATATAGACATCTTCCTCAAGATATCCATTTAGGAAAGCGGTCTTGACATCCATTTGCCAAATTTCATAATCATAATGTGCGGCTATGGCAAATAATATCCTAATAGACTTTAGCATTGCCACAGGCGAAAAAGTTTCATCATAATCAACCCCTTGAGTTTGAGTGAAACCTTTAGCTACAAGTCTTGCTTTATAAGTATCCAAGTTTCCATGCATATCCGTTTTTCTTTTGAAAACCCACTTACTTCCAACGGCTTTGGAGTTGAGTGGTGGTTCAACCAATTCCCAAACTTGGTTGTCATACATGGATTGCATCTCAACGTTCAGGCTTCAGCCATTGTCACAATCATTCTTGGACATTGCATCACGGTATGTGGTTGGTTCATCCGAATCTACCACGTAGCAACCTTCTACAAAAAATCCATATCTTTCGGGTGGATTGCTAACTCTACCAGATCTGCGAACGTTTTGTGTGTTTTGATCAACCACTTGATCACTTTCAACAACCTCTTGTTGAGTGCTAGTATCAACCAATTGTGTATCATCTTGTGATTCTTGATCCTCATCAAATTTCACTGTTCTACTATTAGTTCCTTCCTTAAGGAACTTAGTTTCCAAGAACTTACCCTTTCGAGCAATAATAACATTTTGCTCACTAGGATCGTAAAAGTAATATCCTATATCATCTTTAGGGTAACCAATAAAGATACACTTAGTGGATCGGACTTCTAACTTGTTTGGGGTGTATTGCTTTACATAAGTTTCACAACCCCAAACTTTTAAGAATGATAGCGATGGAGCCTTTCCATGCCATATTTCAAAAGGTGTCTTCTCCACTTTCTTGGTTGGAGCCATATTCAATATGCGAACAGCGGAAAGTAAAGCATAGCCCCAAAATGATAGAGGTAAAGTGCTTCTAGCCATCATCGATCGAACCATATCTAATAGGGTACGATTTCTCCTTTCAGACACACCATTATGTTGTGGTGTTCCAGGTGGAGTAAGTTGTGAAATAATTCCACAACTCTTAAGATGATCTTGAAAAATACCACTTAGGTATTCACCTCCTCTATCACTACGAAGTACTTTGATTGTGGTTTTGAGTTGTCTTTCTACTTCAGCTTTGAAGTCTTTGAACATTTCAAAAGCTTCATCTTTGTGTTTCATTAAGTACACATAACCATATCGACTGTAATCGTCAATAAAGGTAATGAAGTATCTTTCACCATTCCTAGTCATTGGTCTAAAAGGACCACATACATCCGAATGTATGATACCCAATAATTCTTTTGACCTTTCAAAAGTTTTATTAAAGGGTTGCTTTGTCATTTTGCCTTGTAAACAAGATTCACATACATCAATGAATCAAACTCATTGGTTTCTAGAATACCACTCTTGCGAAGAGTTTGCATGCGATTCTTGCTTATATGTCCAAGGCGACAATGCCAAAGATAGGGATCACCCAAGTCCTTCTTGAGTTTCTTGGTGTTGACATTATACATTGAACTACTATGTGACATACCACTTTGATCTATTTCATATATACCATTCATGGGTATAGCTTTAAAATAAAATATGCCATTCATCAAAACATGAATATCATAATCCATAAATTTAAAATCAAAGCCACATTGTTTCAAAAGGGACACGGAAATAATGTTTCTCCTTAACTTAGGAGCATACAAAACATTCTTCAAAATTACTTCCAAACCACTTGGAAGCTTTAACAAGTAGTCTCCTTGAGCTTGGACTTCAACTCTTGCTCCATTGCCCATAAAGAGACTAATGTCCCCTTTGTTGAGTTGTTTATTTCTTTTGAACCCCTGCAACAAATTGCAAATGTGAGTTCCACATCCGGTATCAAGTACCCATGTATTTGAAGAAATAACATTTAGTTCAACATATATAGTAAAGATAATACCTGAGGTATGCCCCGCATCCCTCTTATCTTTTAATGCATTGAGATAGGTCGGACAATTTCTTTTCCAATGACCTATCTCTCCACACTCAAAGCATGGATCTTGCGTCGCAACCTTTTGCTTCTTTTCCTTCGGTTTGTAGGGCGTAATGGCTTTTCTCTTTCCCTTTCCTTGGACGTGGCCCTTGCCCTTAGCAACACTTGCTTTGGGTTTGGAGTTATGTCCCTTTTTGCCTTCATTGATTGTTAGAACGGGTAAAACCTTTTTACCCATTCCCGCTTCGGCCGTTCTTAGCATTGCGTGAAGCTCACCAATGCTTTTGTCCCATCCATTCATGTTATAATTTATGACAAAAGTTTCAAACCTTTTGGTCAATGAGTTGAGGATCAAATCCGTAGCCAACTCATTAGACACGGGACAATTCAACCTATTTAGCTTTTCAATGTAGCTTTTCATCTTTAGGACATAAGATGAGACGCTTTGGGTTTCCTCCATACGACATGCATGAAACGCTCGAACCGTTTCGAAACGTTCCGCTCTAGCTTGTTGAAGGAACATTTCCTTCAATTGAGTTATCATGTCGTATGCCCCATGATGCTCGAAATCCTTTTGGATTTCGGGAATCATAGTTGCTAACATGAGGCAAGAGGCTTGTACCGAATCTTTGGTGTACTTGACCCAATCGTAATAAGCCTCCTCATCTTCCACGTTAGGCTCGTCGGGAATGGGATCGTCTAAGACATATGATATCTCTTCTTGCTTGAGAACTATTCTCAAGTTGCGATACCAATCCATAAAGTTATTATGGTTTAGACGATCCTTTTCAAGGATGGTTCTTAAGGATAGGTTACGGGTGTTATGGGTAGAGGTGTTTGCATTGTTAGCGGCCATCTACAAAATTTAACAAAGTTTTATTTAGTATTATAAACAATTTTAATTATTAATACCCTTTTATTCCAAATTTTAAAATAATAATTAAATTTTAGAATCCAACGATAAATCAAATTTCGGTTAGGTGACCTTTATCCCGTTATTTGATTTAACAAGGTAGTCAACCTTGACGATTGCAACCCTTTGCAACTTCTAGAGGTATGGGACCATTCGAAATCCTTATTTCGTGTTGGCATGTTTATCCCATCAACACCATTGGACCCCATGCTTAGGTGACCTTTATCACATGGTTTCCAATTCAAGTCGTCCTACTTGTATAAACATGTAAGATTAACATACAAGTGGTTAGGTGACCTTTATCCCACAAATATGTTAATATTACCCTAAGTATATTAGTTTGCTCAAAATGGTTAGGTGACCTTTATCCCATTTAAAGTTCCCTAATACGTTAAGTGTCATACAAAAGGATGGTGTTAGACTTGTTTCCTTGGTAATTATGAAAAAGGGATTTTTAAAGTTTTCCAATATTCTAGTTTGAAAAACATTATGCCATATCCTAACATGCATTTAGTAATATGGCGATTTTGAAAACCAATTTTCAAGGTTCTAGTTATAATAAAACCAATTTTATTATATGTGAGTAATCGCTTAGTTTTAATAAACCCATTTTATTAACTAATTGACGCGATATTACCAAATATATATTAGAACCCGTTTTATGCTAGTTGTCGTTCCTATGTGACGGTTTGGATATCCTAATATCTATCAACCACACATTACATAAAGTAAAACAAACAACCAAGCATACATGCAAAATATAGTCATAACCGAGAACCGCTAAGTTTGACCATACTTGTTAGCCGAAACAAGTATAGGTCATAAGTCTCACCTAAGGGACAAAACATGACACAAGGATGGAATGTTGACTCCCACTTGATCTTGCATCCAAATGCTTCAAGTATCCTTTCCAAGTTGTTGTGTTCTTGTTGGGCTTGTAAATGGGCTCCAAACTTCCAAAAGTCTTCTTGGGCCCAAGAGTGAAATTTATGGGCTTAATGGGCTTGAATCCCATGATGGGCCGGTGAGGCCCAACAAGCCCAAAATTTGGTCCAAGGCCCAAATCCACCAATTCTTGCATCTTCAATTTTTTACAAAATGTATCCTAATACATATTTTTCTAAAACAAAGAAAATGCAACTAATCTATTTATTACATACCAACTTATGAATAAATAAATTACACAAGCCTAAAATATGAATTATTACAACCATATTGAATAATAAATATAACCAACATACACATAACAACAATCAACACATCCAAGGTCTCGGTTTCGGTTATGACACATCCAAACATACCAAATGTTCTAAGCATGCAACCTAAGCAACCATTGCCCAAAAACATCAAAAGGAATCGGCCCCCCCCCCCCCAAGAGGCTACGGCCCAAAACCCCCCCAAAAATGCAATTTTGATATTTTCAACATCCAAATGTTAAATGGTTTCCTAAGATCTTTGCATGCATGTCAAGATCTTACAAAACCATGAGGGGTTAAATCCACCAAAATTTCGGACCCCCTTTTCACCCATGAAAAAATCCGAAATTTATGAACATGCAAGGAGCATAAGTCCTTGTAACCGGCTCTTGATGCCATTGTTGGGTTTTATACAAGCTTATCAAAGTTCAAGTTAACCATTTTAACAAGAAAACGCAACGGAAGCTTAGATTTCAAAACTTGTTATGAACATACCATTATGTTAAAATTAAAACCCAATGAACAAGGATCAATATTACAAGAACAATATGCTCACAAAATGTAAATGTACCTCCTTATACCTTATAGGATGATGTAGGTTGTTGAAGGGGATGATGGATGAAAGGCAAGCCTCCAAAGAAGAAAACCTCAAGAGAGTGATACCCCAAGCCTTTTGCAACAACACCAAGTTATTTGCTAGGATTCTTGAACACCAAAACAAGCTCACAAAACCCCTTTTTTTCTGCTGCTGCTGCCGTGATTAATTAGGGAGAAAGAGAGAGTTTTTAAGCTTGATTATACTTGAAAGGATTCAAAAACAAGACCCAAATGCATGTGTGTTGAATGGAGGAACATAAAAGGAGAACCAAAGAGTATCTTGGTCTTTGATTGGGCAAAACCACCACCCCCACATGGGTGGCCGGTTTTGTTATGTTTCCTTTTTTTTTTTTTTTTTTTTTTTTTTTTGTTTTGTGTTTTAACATTTAAAACATCTCCATTCATTTTATAAAACTCATTTTCATAAAATGTGCATACATCTATTTAATTATTTAACCAATTAAATAATTAGTTTATATAAACAAATTATCCAAATAATTTATTTGAATCCTCAAGTGTGTTTGTTTAGAAAACCAATTTTCTAAACACGTAGTGTTCGGTATTCATTTAAATGATCAAATCGTTAAAAGAATACATTTGGTGTCGTCTAGCTTGTTATTGGGTATGACCCGACTTGGACCAAACACAGTTAGCCACATTAGTATAAGTATGTGTCTCGGGCATACGTAATTCCAACAAACACATATTCCATTCATTAATAAACATCAGTAGATATTACATAAACATTAGTACACATTACATAAACATCAGCCCATAGATTAAGTTTTCATACATCAGTCCTACATCGGCATCATTTTGACATAACCCTCTATGGGTCAGTGCTTGAATGATACACCAAAAGTATCTACAATGGTATTCCCAAAAAGAGACCCTTTATGGGCTAGTGGCTGTACTATAACTACCCAAGATTCACTCTATGTTAGCATCGCCACTAACTGCTTACACAGAGTATCAAAAAGTGGACCTTGACTACTACCACCCTAACATGACTAAACATGGTGGTATACCAACCACACCAACACTGCCACCATCACACCACTAACACCGCCATCAAACCCCGGATCCGTGTCTCCATCCGGTCAATCATCCACTGGGAGTATGCACCCTCCCTCCTCAGCTGACCAATCGCGTACTGGCTGTCCAGTACGCAGTCCGCCAAGTGATTCCTCCTCTGAATACCCACCGTCTAAGCGACGGTGTGATCAACCACCTGCTCATGGAGCACTCGAAGCCATGCAGCCTTGGAGGAGGGACGCTCATCCCTCTCCGGCCTAGGGGTACCCCACACGGGTGGAGGCACAGGTTCAGGCTGGAGGCGGGAGGACTCGCCCCTGTGGTAAGTGGGTCTGGGTGGGGTAAAGGTAGGTGGGACATAAGGGGCACTGATCCGCGCCGTGAGGCGGGGACCGGGTCTGGGAGGGGTAAGGGTGACCTGTGGTGCGGGTGGGGTGGGGGATCTGGCAACCCTAGCAGTGGAGGACAAGCTAGCACTCCTATGGCTAGTCTCAGTAGGCTCAGTGCTGGAAGCTAAGCGTAAACTCCTAGAGTTCCCGGAACTGGCCTCCTCCGGGTCCTCTTCCATGGACAAACTTCGAGACCTCGACATCCTTACCTGTACACAAGTTAGCAAACATATTGCTCCTTCCATAATGTAAATCATCATTAAATTAATATACACACACTTATACAACCTTGTCACATAAAAATATTATCATATACTTACACATATGTTGCCGATTTTACCTAATAATGTTCCCCGTGACTTCCCCTGAATTCCCTCGTGCGGACAAGTCTGTTATTATGTTCCGGACCATAATAACTCACTTGTCCATCCAAGTTCATCCAGATCTCGTCACTATATATTATTAGTTGATATTCAGATCCTATAATACTTGAGCTACTAGTTATATTTTAGGTATCTTTTAAAGACATCCTAATTCATTTATAACCAATGGCTCTGATACCAAGTTCTGTAACACCCCGTAACCGCAGCGGAAACGTAAACGGGATGCAACAGACACATCTGATATCAACAGCATTGCTTATAAAGAAAACACCACTACATTAATTTACATCATATTACATTGTTCCAAGTTTAGTTCCCGTCTAGGCGTTAACATATAGGTTTTACCAATAGTACATTAACATATTTAATACAAAATGATCACTAAGCTTCCACAAAAGCACGCATCATCAAGCATGTAGCACTTATTCCAGTTTGGGAGTACATAGAAAGCATGTAAAGAAAACGGGTTAACTACGAATAGTTGGTGAGTTTCACTAATTTACACAAATGTGACAAATCATTATAATAATCATATATTAGCGATGTAATTATACTTTTACGGACATCTGGGGACACTGTTAACCCAGTACAGTACCCATTCCGGGGGCAAAGTTAACCCAGAAACACTTCTAGGGACCCTTGGGGACACTGTTAACCCAGTACATTACTTATTCCGGGGGCAAAGTTAACCCAGAAACACCTCTAGGGACCTCTGGGGACACTGTTAACCCAGTACTGTACCCATTCCTTACGATTCCCGTACAATCAAATATTTATAAATACACGCAATTCCATGTGTTCAGTATGTACTTAAACAATTCAATAATAACAAGCTTTCCGCCCCGGGAAAAAATTTAAAAACACAATTCAGAAAAAGGGGCTCGTGAAACTCACCTTATCGTAGGCAATTAGGTATCCCAGTACACCAGCTAATAGTCCGGATCTTGAGTTTCTAGCTTCAAACCGCAAGGATCTCGCTTTCTAGCCTTTGCTAGCAACTAGATACAACACCTCGTTGTTCTTGCTAGAACTCTCGGTTCTTGGATGAAATTGTTGAGAGAAAAAGATGGATGTGGAATAACTTGGTGAAAAAAGAAATGAAAGGGTTATGGGTTTACCCCATTTCCGATCGGCCTAAAGGAGAGGTGGGGTGGGACCCACCTTTCCATTCTAAGCCACACATTTGGATTTCCACAATTCGGATAACGTTTTGGATAATCTGGTTCAGTTCGTTTTTTGGTTAAATGTTTAATTCGGCTTAAAACGTGGCTAAAACGGTCGTTTTTTGGCTTAAAAATGAAGTTTATATAAAACCAATGTATAAAACTTTAAAAACTTAAACCATGGCATTTATTATCTTAGAACATCATATTATTGATAATCGCGCATCCTTTTCGGCTTGATCGATCGTCTCTTGCTTGGTTTGGTATTAAAGGTTTCGTTTAACGTACCGACGTACCATTAATCGAAATTTCTTTTTCTGTGCTTTAATTCACTTATCCCGAGGCTTTAATACTTCGTAAACATCACTAAATATTAGATATCTCGTCTATAATGTATCCCCGATTCGTTCGGGCTTCAATAACCGTTAATCGGTTAATCGTATTTCAAATACGAAGAATTGTGTAATCGGGTATAATCCGTACTATGAATCATACATACTCGTATGAACGCATTATAATTCACATATTCATTATTAAATATCACATAAATAGTATATACCGGTTAGGGTATACCTGATTCTGCCGGAATCGTTACAACCTGCACCACCGGCTCCAGCTACAGCTGCCATTTCTGCAACAAAGACAGTCTAAGTTAGAGAATCGTCAAGTCAAATCACAAGTTCGCCTGTTACCATGAGCGAAGTTATGATTTATTCTGTATAGGCGAAGTTAGGGGTGGGGCGAAGTTGGTAATAACTTCGCCTGATAAATGTAAATTAAAAATAAGTTAAAAGGGCCAGGCGAAGTTAATGATAACTTCGCCTAACCACAACTTCGCCTCATATACTGTTAAACAATTAAATATCAGGCGAAGTTAATCCTTAGGCGAAGTTAAGGTTAACTTCGCCTAAACTGTAACTTCGCCTGAATCTGAAGCGGCAACAGTATAGACGGCCAAACGAGGTGAAATTGGATAATTTGATGATTGTGGACTCTACAAAAAATGTTTTTGAGGAGATCACGACGATCAAGTTGATTACGACCACGTGAAAATAAGTTTGAAAAGCGGGTGTTGAGAGTTTGAATGAACGAGTTCACGAATCAGATCTAAACAATCTTTGATTAACACCATTGACATAGATTATAAGTTAGGACAACACTACACACCTTAAGATGGATTGAAATTGATTAATATGAAGGTTTGATCCACAAGAAAAATTCGCCGAGGATTCACAGTTGATAAGTTCGCTGGTTTATGAAAAGTAAAAGTAAAAAGAGTTTGACCAAAAATTTCTTTATATAGGGTCAAAGTTATACAGGCGAAGTTAGGGTTAACTTCGCCTATCCCATAACTTCGCCTGTTTAAGCAACTTCGCCTATATTAAACTTTACAAAACAAACCCTTATAATTTGAACATTTTGCAATTAACTTTTGAAACTTCCTTTAAAAAGTTAAATGATACGATCATAGACCAAGTAACCAGGTATAAACTCATAAAACGACATAAGTAGAATAAAATTTAGAAATAAAGTACACGGGATCAAATTTCAGTATCGACAGGGACTACCACGTTTTAGAAAAGATCCGAACAGGAATCATATTAATTAAGTGACTGTCACACAGATCCATGTTCATCTGTATTATGACATAAAAAAACAGGTTGTAAGAAGGTAATAACTTATTATGGTTTTCATCGCTTCTGTGATACGGGTTAGGTTCAATTAAGCTCAAAACTTAAATGGGCAACACCTCAGAGATTACGATGTCTCCTATCTATTCTCAAAGCGTATTTGGCTTTCCCCAAGTCACCCCGAGTTGACCTCGACCCGTAGTGTCTGATTAAATAGTAAGTACTCTTCGATCTTTACACTCTTCTTCCCGTTCTCTTTCTTGCCTCATGATTGATAAGTATTACATTATAAGCTTCAGAAGGCTTAAATAATTTATTTTTTTTTAAAATTTTTTTTAAATAATAAGATTTACACAGCTTCAAGTAAACTACTGCAAGTCCCGAATCTGGATCACTGCAGTTTCTTGACACACCATCTTCTCGGGAATCAGAACACTCACGGGCTCGTGTATGACTGGGTAATCGCTTTTCTGCCTATCATTCGGAAAGATATATATGGAGACATGCACAACTCTTAAGGAGTTTCCACGTAAGATCGAGGAGATTTAGTTAGTATCACTTCTACTTTTACGCACCATAAAAAGCTACCATGATATACAATGACTGTTCTAAAGTCTTTTAGGCCTAATAACTTCACTAGTTAAGCACACAGAATCAGTTTGTCCATCACTTTCCAAGGTTGGATCAATTTTCTTTTAAACATTGTATATTCATTTCTTACGAAGTAGTAGACTTGAAAAATTATTTCATCTCCCAATTAAAAAAAATTTAACTTCTATCGCCCCGATCAAGTTGAAGTCTTCAGGTAAACGGCTATCCTGAAGATCCAATGGATCAGCTGGACCGACCACATACGAGTATGTGTCCTTCTAACTAAGTATGAACGACTAATTTTCAGCGAAAGAATAAAAACACATCATAAACCGCCCCGGTCACTTTCATTCATTTGTTTAATGGCTATCCTCATACTCTACAGGTAGAAATGAGGACCAAACATATCCGAAGATATGTCCTTCAAACTAAAGCAACCGACATAATTCTAAGTGATAGTGATGTTTTTTTTTTTTGTAAGTAAAAACGAAAAACACGGTTACTCGGGATTAATCAACCCATTTAGCTCAACAAGGTTTTGAAAACGAGTTTTGTCAAACGCGTTAGTAAACAAATCAGCGAAATTAGCTAACGAATCAAC
Organism: Bidens hawaiensis; assembly: GCF_021521415.1. Classification (NCBI taxonomy): domain Eukaryota; kingdom Viridiplantae; phylum Streptophyta; class Magnoliopsida; order Asterales; family Asteraceae; genus Bidens; species Bidens hawaiensis. The sequence goes on along the minus strand of NW_027494693.1, from coordinate 276,935 downwards.
CTTTTCGAGCACTATCAATTTCTTCTCAGCACAATCCCGTATAAATGATGACGGATGTCAATGTGTTTAGTTTTGCTATGCTTTACGGGATTGTTAGTTACTGAGATAGCAGCAGTGTTATCTATGCAAATTGGAGTATGAGTGAAATTCAGACCGTAATCGCGCAATTGCTGTTGTATCCAAAGAACCTGAGAGCAGCAGTTCGATGCTGCCATGTATTCTGCTTCACAGGTAGAAATGGCGACTGAGGTCTGCTTCTTGCACTGCCATGACACTAATCTGCCTCCAAGAAACTGACATCCACCTATTGTCGACTTCCGATTCTGATTGCATCCTTCATAATCAGAATACGTGTAGGCGACTAACTCCAAGTCTCCCCCTTTCGTGTACCACAACCCTAGCTTAGGCTTGCCTTTGAGATAACGCAATATCCTCTTCACACCTTTCATGTGAGATTCCTTTGGGTTTTCCTGAAAACGAGCACAAAGACAAACTGCAAACATAATATCAGGTCTAGATGCAGTTAAATAAATTAAAGAACCTATTATTGCCCTATATTGGGTGGGGTCCACGTCTGCATCACTGTCTTAATCAGCACCCAATGTATGGTTGACGCAAACTGGAGTATCAAATGGAGTGTTGTCCTCCATCTTGAAGCGTTTGAGAACGTCTTGGACATATTTAGTCTGATGAATGAACATCCCCTCTTTCTTCTGATCAACCTGCAATCCTAAAAAGAAAGTTAGTTCACCCATAGCACTCATTTCAAACCTCTTTTTCATGACGGCTTCAAACTCCTGACACATGGCGACTTTTGACGCAGCAAAGATGATGTCGTCCATGTAGACTTGAACCAGAAGAAGGTCTCTTCCTTTTCTCTTCACGAACAGTGTGCTATCGATCTTTCCCCTTTCAAACTCATTCTCAAGCAAGTAATCGGATAGAGTTGCATACCAGGCACGAGGGGCCTGATGTAGCCCATATAGCGCTTTACTTAGCTTGTACACGTGATCAGGAAAGTCTGGGTCAGGAAAACCCGAAGGCTGCTTAACGTACACAACCTCATCGACTTTACCGTTAAGAAATGCACTTTTCACGTCTAATTGGAACACCTTCATCTACTTGTGTGCAACAAATGCCAAAAACAGTCGAATCGCTTCCAATCTTGCCACGGGCGCAAACACTTCATTGTAGTAGATCCCCTCTTGCTGATTAAAACCTTTTTCAACCAGCCTTGCCTTGTTCCTTATGACTATTCCTTTCTCATCTCTCTTACATTTGAAACACATTTGGTGCCAATCGCATGCACATTCTTCGGTTTTGCAACCAAATTCCATACCTCCATCTTCTTGAAGTGGGCTAACTCCTCTTGCATGGCTTCGACCCACGAGCTGTCCTTGAGAGCCATTTGATAGTTCTTTGGTTCAATCTGGCTTATGAAGCAGGTGTACAAGCATTCATTAATGATGCCTGTATCTTTAATGCTCGTGTAAACACAAGTGTGCTCATTCACGCTTCGTCTTGTTTGTACACCGTCGGACAGATCACCTATCACGTTCTCCAAAGGGTGATTTTTGTGAACACTCGTAGTCGGAACCGAACTGACTTGCAGATTGTCTTCCAGGTTCGAAGATAGTTCATCAATGGGTGATTGTTGTTGAGAGTGAAAAGGATTGAAGAATTCCTCTTCTGTAGAGGCAGCAGGGGTATCAACAGCATTTGACGAGGAAGGTTGACATTCATCGTACTGTGGTCGTTGCACAACACTTTCTTCCTCATCATAAAGAATCTTCGTAGCTATTCTCTCATCAACTTCTGCACAATCCAAGTAAGGCAAATTAAAAGATTTAAAAAGCTTATCTTAGTCGAAAGCCCCAGCGGGTCCCGTGCTTGGTTTTGGTGATTTGTAACTTGTGATGTCAGTGTTACACACCACCTCAACCTTGCTGGTCGATAGATTAAAGACTCGTCTGTTGGGTGTCCCAACAACATATCCGACTAAAATACCTTTGTCGGCTATCTCACCAAATTTTGAGTTCGTCTTTAATATCGAACACGGGGACCCGAATGGTTCGAGACCATTCAAGTTAGGCTTTCTACCATGCATAAGTTCATAACATGTTTTATTCAATCTTTTAACAGTTAAAACTCGATTAAGGATATAGCAGGCTGTTGCAACAGCTTCAGCCCAGAACACCACAGGAAGTTTAGAATCAGCCAGCATGGTTCTGGCTCCTTCAATTAGCATTCTGTTCTTCCTCTCAGCCACCCCATTTTGTTGCGGAGTATACGGAGCGCTGTACTGGTGGTCTATCCCTTTCTGTAAGCAGAATATCTCCATCTGATAGTTTTTGAACTCTATCCCATTGTCACTCCTGAAGTATTTAACCTTTCTCCCCATAATATTTTCAACCTTGGTAATCAAGTTAATTACCAACTGAACCGTTTCATCCTTTGTTTTCAGGAAATATACCCAAGAATATCGAGAGAAATCATCTGTTATCACCAAGCAGTATGATGTTCCACCTAGGCTTTTTACATTCACGGGACCGAAGAGATCCATGTGAAGTAGGTCTAGGGTACTGACTATTGAATTAACCTTCTTGGTGTGATGAGATTTCTTGTGTTGCTTTCCCTTCTTGCACGATAGACATTGGTCTTCAAAGTTGAAATTTTTCAAGGGAACACCCAGTACCAGCCCATTCTTGACAATGTAGTTCATTTTTCGAAGATGTATATGCCCCATTCTTCGATGCCATAACTCGGACTCCGATTCAGTTGCTTTTGACAGAAGACATGATTCTTCTGTTGCCATCTCAGTCGACCTCATGTCCATAACATATGTATTCTTTTCCCTTGGAGCCTTCATTACTATCCATGCCTCTAGTATCTTGAAACCAGGATACAGTACAACCGCTTCATTTTTGGTAAAGTGCACAGTGTAATCTTTGTCACATATCTGAGACACACTCAGCAAATTATGCTTCAGCTCTTCAACGAAATTCACCTTTTCTAGCTTGATTTTATCATTTGTCACCGTCCCCATTCCAGTAATTCTACCACCACTCTCTCCAGCAAAACTTACTCTACCTCCCTGATAGGTTTCCATTCGTGTAAAAAATTCTTGTTACCCGTCATGTGCCGGGAATAGCCGCTATCCACAACCCATAGATTGTTTGCAGCCCTGTTCAACTGTTCCTGCATGATTAAAGTAAAGGATTAAAATCTGGGGACCCAAGACCTATTGGTCTTGGGTCGATTAAATCTGTTAAAAGGCATCCCGTACTTTGGCTGTCCAAAGTTAGTATTAGAATGATTTCTGTAAGTTCTGGAAGGATACCTTCTTGGAGATTGACTATGAGGCCATCTAAACCTTCGTGACTTAAATGAATTGTAACCAGTGGTTTGGTTGTTAACAGGGAAAAAATGAAATTGACATCTTTGAAATCTTGGTTTAGTCCAATGTCTGAACATTGGTAAATTTGCGTTCTGTCTATTATAATAATTACTGTTTGGTTTATTCTCAGTTTTCGGAGGCCTCATACCTCTGAATCTCTGATCTAGAGGGCAATCAGCAATCAGGTGTCCTATTTGATTACATCTGAAACAACTCCTGTGTTCAACTTTCGTCTCAACAGTTGTTTTAGATGTTGAGGTTGCATTACTGCCCGTTTGTCTAACATATGGTGGGACATACGGGTTTAGTGGAGAATTCTTTTCAGTTGGTTTATGTTCCTCTCCACGTTTTAATAAGACTGCCTCTTCTTTTGTCTCACTAGACTCGGATGTCTTGTCCGAATTTGATGAGACAGAACTAGGAACAGAAATCTTAACATTCGAAACAGGCTTACTCGTTTCGCCTTTACTAACTTCTGGATCTTTAATCGTAACTTTAACAGGAACTGTCTGACCAATTTCAACATCAACAGATTTCTGATTACTAGGATCATAAGTATAGTTATGATTATAAGGTGGTGGAACTTCAGAATATCCAATTCTTCCCCTTTTAACTGGGGAACGTTGATCACTTACGAGGTGATCAAGTATTGCAGAGGAATTTCTAAATTGCTAAGCTTTCTGTTTAGTTCCACCACTTTCACCTGGTAATCAGCTATCTGTTTATCCCTTTCAGCAATTAGTTTGGTTTTCTCTTCTAACACTTCATAGCTAAGATCAATTACTTGTAACTGTTTTCTCAGCTAGACTGGCTTTAAGACTTCTGATATCTTTCTCACTAGTTTTTATTTTTACCGTGTAACTGTTTTCTCTAGTTTTAGTGTAATAATGATCTTCTTTTACTGTTTTAAATTGAACATCCAAACTAACAAACTGATCAGTTATTGTTTTCAATTGTTCAGACAGATTTTCACATTTCGTACAAGGGAGTTTAGAACTTACCTCAGAGAGCTGATCATTCACCTCTGCCATATAAGCTTGATCTTCTCTTGTCTCTCTGTTTTTTTCTTCAGTTTCGATGTTAACCAAGTTGGCCTGTTCGAACACTTCCTCAACTTGCAGATTCCAATTGTATTCCCCGTTCTGTCTGGATATCATTGCCCTATTCTCGTTACTTCCCCCATTCGGTTGTGTTGGCCTGTTCTAACTACGTTCTACTCGTTCATTTGTGCATTCTTTAGCATAGTGTCCATTCTGTTGACAGTTATAACACCGAACCTTTGACTTATCAAACCTGGTCTTTCACCAACAAACTTTCTTCCAGTTTTCTTCATAAACCTTTTGACTCTTCTTACTATCATCACCATCTGCCACTGCAGATCCATCTTCTTCAGATCATCAGCATCGATCTGATCATAGTCTTCGTCTAAAGTTGCAGGGTCAACGATTTTACCTTTAATGTAATTTTTGTAAGAATCAATGAAAGATGCATAGAGAGCAAACTGCTGTTCAGTAGATTTAACACTCATGGGCATCTGAGAGTAGTTGTTGTTCGGAACACTTGAGGAAAAACTACCCTTTGTTGCTTGAGGTTTTGTAACACCCCGCAACCGCAGCGGAAACGTAAACGGGATGCAACAGACACCTCTGATATCAACCACATTGTTTATAAAGAAAACTGAATGCATTAATATACTCCAAATTACATTATCTTGTATTTCATTACCATCTAGGTGATACACACATCTTACAATACGATACATAATTCTATCTGTTATAATGTATCCTAATATCCCGCACACAAATCTTACACACATCAAGCACTTAGCACGTAAGCAATCACTTTATCTAAATTGTACCTGAAAAGCATGTGAGAAAACGGGTCAACTACGAATAGTTGGGGAGTTTCACAATTTTAGTAAACCATGATAAATCCATATCATAATATAATATTATCTGGGGACACTGTTAACCCATAAACACATTTAATAACCTCTGGGTACATTGTTGACCCAGAACACTTCCAATAACCTCTGGGGACACTGTTAACCCAGAACACTTACACTAACCTCTGGGGACACTGTTAACCCAGAACACTTCCAATAACCTCTGGGGACACTGTTAACCCAGAACACTGTTGCGGGACCTTTCAATATTAACAACTCAGACAATTACCATTTTAATACATTACCGTACGATTCCCGTACAATAAACATTATATAAATACATTCATTTCCATGAGATCGGCATATTTAAAACAGTTCAATAAAAAGGGGCTCGTGAAACTCACCTTAGCACATGCAAGCAGGTAACAACAATCATTATCAATTAACACGTCCAATCTGTAATATGATCCCTACGATTCGTTATTATACAATTATTGTTTGTATAATCTTTAACCTTATCTATCGGTACATCTGGGGACACTGTTAACCCAGTACTGTACCTGTTCCGGGGGCAATGTTAACCCAGAAATACTTCTCCGGACTCAGATTGTGATGACGTTTAGAGTTCCATGGTCACAATTTCTATTAATCGTTTTCTCGTTTTGCGTGCCTAGCACGAATATCCGTTTTATGTTTCAAAAATGAGTTTGGTCACACACGACCCGAAAATAGTGGTTGTCTGATAATTTAATTCAAAATGTGAAATTATAGCTCGGTTTAGATGTCCCGATTGGCCGCGGGACTCGTTTCCGTCTTTGGCGTACCGGAAACCGTTAAAATCGGTTAAAAATACCCAAATCATCCGACTTATTTTCGGATGATTCATTTTTACTTGTTTAACTCAATTATATGAAAATAGTCCATTTTTAAGGTTTTTATACACCAGTCAGCTCGCTTAAGCGAACTTCACCGGTTTACGCGTTTTAACTTTAAAAGTTTAATAATCAGCACGATTAATTATCCGTTTACTCCTGGATCTTGAAATTTTGCACAAATCACTTTTTAATAGTGGGGAATTCTATAAAAATATTTCCAGAATTAATTCTTATATTTAAAATTTATTTATCTATTTTTTAAACATCATTTAGACACTAAATATGTCGTAAATACCAAACGACCTTAGAAAAATCCTAAATTTTTCCTTGATGTCCCCTGCCATCCACATAGTCCCCTGTAATTTTTCCAGAACCAAAATCTTCTTTTACATGCCCTTTTTCCAAAACCGAGCTAGAAATCCCTAGAACTCGTTTAACCGAAAAGCCTACTTAGACTTCTCCAACGGACCTCAAATTTTGTGTGTGACTTATACATGATATGAAAAGCCTGTCTGAAATTTTCCAGAAGTTTTCATGATATTTAACTATTTTTCACCATTTTTGGCCAAAACCGAGCATTAAATTCACCAAATATTCATCCTTTATCCAAAAATTACCAAAAATTCACAGAACTCATCTTTTCATGTGTTTAACACCTCTGTAAAATTTCATGACCTAACTCTAAAGCATCAACAATCTGTCCAAATTTCCCAAAATCGAACATAACCGAATATAGCTTTCGTTTTCCGCCACTACAAGCTACAAACTCATCTTTCCGCCTTATCTACCACTAAATACAGAGCCTACAAACAACATACCACAATACCAAGCAAGTTACACTCACGATCAAGCCATTTCTTTCATGGTTACGGTTATGATACTAAAAACAAAGATTTAACCGTAAAATTTTGTTTTTGATTCGTGTAACTCATTTCTTGGACCAAGATCCCTTGTATAACCCGTATACATCACTTGATCATGCAAGAATCGGTTTTCATCTTTGAAACCTCATTTTCTTGCAAATAAACTCAAGAAACGAAGATGGAAACGTGATTAACTCGATTCTTTACCTTGTTTTCTTGCTACAAAAGCTCGGTTTTGGATCATGATCTCGTGGAGAGGGAAGGGAGAACATGGAATTGCTTGCAAAAAAGAAAAATGAAATGAAATGGGATGAGGGGGGTTGCGACCGGAGGTGATGAGGGGGTGGGGTGGGACCCACATGTTCATTCTTGGCCACTCATTTGGATTTCCGTAATCTGGATAATGTTTTGGATAATCTGGTTCAGTTCGTTTCTCGGTTAAACGTTTAATTCGGCTTAAAACGAGGTTAGAACGGTAGTTTTTTGGCTTAAAAATGAAATTTATATAAAACCGATTTAAAAACTTCAAAAACTTAAACCATGACTTTCATTAACTTAATACATCATATTATTAATAATTGTGCATCTTTTTCGGCTTGATCGATCGTCTCTTGCTCGGTTTGGTATTAAAGGTTTCGTTTAACGTACCGACTTATCATTAAATCGAAATCCTTTTTCTGTGCTTTAATTCACTCATCCCGAAGCTTTAATACTTCGTAAACATCACTAAATATCATATACCCCGTCTATAATGTATCCCTGATACGTTCGGGCTTCAATAACCGTTAATCGGTTAATCGTATTTCTAATACGATTAACTGTATAATCGAGTATAATTCGTGCTGTGAATCATTCATACTCGTATAAACACATTATAATTCATATATTCAGTATTAAATAACTCATAAATAGTATATACCGGTTATGGTATACCTGATTTTGCCGGAATCGTTACATTCTCCCCCCGTTAAGAAATTTCGTCCTCGAAATTTTACACGCCCACTATCCCCTTTCGAGAGAAAGGTGGGGGGTTTTTCCTTCAGAATTCACCCTCGCGTTACCAGGTCTAATCGGGTCCTCGCTGTGAACTCCACTTAATCTTAATCAAATAAGCTTGGTATGTCCAAACTGTTTAGTTTTCCCGTCTACTATCTCTACGGAATTATTTATCATATCAAGCATGTCTTCTATGAGTACTTCCATTACTAGTACTTTCGTTGTCTCATCGCTTAGGTACTTTTCATTCCGTATACATGGCAAAACATCATGTATAATACTTAGCCCCTGGAGTACTTTAATTGATAAACTAAATGACCAATCATGGAAATAGTCTCATGGGGTCCAATATATCAAGGAGCTATTTTCGGTTTTGCCAAACCTCATATCACTTCTCTAAGGTGATGCCTTAAAAATACCTTGTCACTTCTTTCCAGCGACAATGGTTTCCTTTGAATGTTGGCATAAATCCTTTGCCAATCTCGCGCTGCTTTCAGCTTATCTTAAATATTATAAACCAGATTGGTTGATTCTCGAATCAATCCAAATATTATGGCTTGAGTGACGCCCATTTACGATTTAACAAATTGGTGATAATCACTTTACCCATAGAAAGCTTCAAGCTCTCGATGCTTCCTTCCCTGTCTTCCAATAATGGAAGTAGGACGCCCATTTCGATCTGAGATAATTGAAAATGGTACTCCACGACGAGATACCATTTCACCATCAGGAGTTTGGGCGAGAATTCATTGTGGTAATCGTTATACATTGGGATGAAATGCGAGGACTGGTTAATCGATCCGCGATTACCTAATTTACCTCATGCCTTTGATATATCATGGGAATTTGCGTCCCGAAATCCATTGTAATTTATCCCCAATATCATTGGCGAATTTTTCTGTCGTTGTGGCGTTCCCTAGGGTTTTCGGTGTGCAGCCTTATCTCTTGCATAACTCAGTATTCACCAACACACGTGACCATACCTTTCTCCAAACTACATCATTAATAAAAATCCTTTCAGATACCCGTATCATCAATAGTCGAATCCGATCCCGGGTGTATGGGTTTTTTTTTTTCGATTTATGCGCTTCGTCAGTGATTAATTCACGAAGGTCATGGAGAGTCGGGATCCAAACCCAATTTTTGAAGTAGAGAATTTCGTCCACGCGTTGTTCGAAATTCTTCTCATTGCCTTAAAGTTCCTCCTTTTCCAATTGTCCCACTTTCAACGCCTCGCGTTGAGCGACTCGACTCAGATCCGAAAAGTTCGACTGGACTATCATCCCCAACGCCCTCATTCGCAATGGCTTAACCCGATCTTTCCTACTCAAGGCCTCGGTTATGACGTTAGCCTTGCCGGGTGGTAACGGATGTCACAGTCATATTTGTTTAACAACTCAACCCATCTTCGTTGCCTCATATTTAGTTCTTTCTGATCGAATATGTGATGCAAACTTTTATGATCGGTGAAGATGGTGCACTTCGTATCGTAGAGACAATGTCTCCACATTTTAAGTGCATAGATAACCCCTCCCAGTCCTAAGTCGTGAGTAGTGTAATTTTACTCGTGTACTTTTAACTGTCGGGAAGCATAGACTATAACCTTAATATACTGCGTCAACACGCATTCTAACCCTTTACTCGATGCGTCACAATACGCGGCAAAACCATCGTCTCCATCGGGGAGACTTAAAATCGGCGCTTGGCACAATTTCAATGGTTTCTATCTTATTTGGATCTTTGTGAAATCCTTGTTGCTTTACAACATGACCAAGGGATTATGCATTCTTTATTCAAAATCACATTTTGAAAACTTCGCGTACAACTCCCCTTGCTTTAACACTTCCACAATTTTCCTTAACCGTCGATCGTGCTCTTCTTTACGTTGCGAATATATTAAAATATCATCAATGAATGTTATGACAAATTTGTCAAAATAAAGTTACAGACTCGGTTCATGAGTTCCATGAATGCTGCCGGCGCATTTGTTAGCCCGAAAGGGATAACTAAGAATTCATAATGGCCGTAGCGAGTCCGAAACACTGTTGTTGCAACGTCTTCCTTTTGGATTTCTCATTTGGTGATAACTATATCTAAGATCAATTTTTCTAAAAAAAAATAAATCGTCCCTTGCAGTTGGTTAAACAGATCATTCACTTCGAAGAAGTGAGCACCTACTCTTGATCGTCACTTTATTCAATTCTCCCTAATCAACACATATCCTAACACTTCCGTCCTTCATTTCCCAATTAAAACTGGTGCACTCCATGGTGACTAACTAGGTCGTATAAAACCTTATCCAACAATTCTTGTAACTGATTGGATAATTCTTGCATCTTGGACGGTGCAAGTCGGCAGGATGCTTTAGCAACAGGGCTAGCTTGAGACATTAAATCGATTCTGAATTCGACCTGCCGGGTTGGCGGTAATCCAGGGAGTTCTTCTGGGAAAACTTGTGGAAATTTGCGCACCACCGGGATATCTTCTATATGTTTTCTTTTAAATACTATGGCAATCACGTTTGTTAAATACACCACGTCTTCTTGTCGTAAATATTATAACATCTCAAGATGAGATTTGAGTGGCAACATAATACCGTACACTTTTCTCTGTATTTAATCGCTTCATCGTCCAAAAGAGAGCTTCTAATCATCTTCTTTTCATATTTGATTTCTGCTTCATGTTGAGTTAGCCAATCCATGCTAACTATTACGTCAAAACTTCTTTGCTTTACGTTAGCGATTCTACAGTATAGGGTCCTATGTTTCACTAATCGGTATCTTTCCAAAGGGTAGGAGGTTAGCAGGAACTAACTTCTATCGACGACCGCAAAAATATCACTGAAGCCTATTGATTTAAAACTACAACGTACTTAATACCACTGTTGGATCATGACGTGCTTTATTTGAATTACTCACAAAAGCACGGCTCCTTGCTTGATCAGAGGTTGTTGCTTGTCATGAGGTTCATCTTCACTGCCACATTCATAGCAAGTACAACTGTTTGGCATAATTTGATTTCTTCGGATGGATTGTTATTGAAGTTGTTGGGTTCGGAGTGGTTGTACATGAATGGGTTGGGGTTGCCGGTTCTCATGGCTTCAGTTGGTTCTACGAATGGGGCATTACGTCCATCTTTACCATACCTGTGGCCTACTATCACCAGACATTCTTCTTTCTGCCGATAACTATATTTTCCACATTTAAGGAAGGACCCTTTATGCGGTTCATGTTTTCGCACCAGAACTAGTCTCAGTATAATTCTTGGTTGTAAGACATACCTATTTATTCAAAGGCCTATATTGCACTATGCCTTTATCACTTCTCTTCTTTAACACTCGACGTCTCACCTAACGTCCTTCCAGTCCGCTTCTCATAGAGTAAAATATATCAATGCTGGCTTGTGACACAACCCTTCCAAAGGTTGTATATTTTACATGATTGACTATACTCCTTATCGATGGAGTTAGTCCCCGATATAGTGCTCACTTTGCTTAGTTTCAGGAGTAATCAGCCATGTTATCCGACATGACAATTCCTTCAAACAATAAGCATGTTCTAAGTGATCAGCACACAACATTTCTATCTTCCATAGCTCAGTTTCCAACTCCGAACTCAATTACTCGAATAAAAGTGCTCTAGCACAAGAATTTTAAATTCTGACCATATCATCTGAGTAAAAATTTTCTAACTATAATTTTGTACCATCGTGTTCCATCACGACACAACATAATCTACCAACATATCTGTAGCATATTTCACTACACAATGTTTTAGACCCTTACCAATATCCTTAACCATTTTGATCTTTTCTATCCACTCGCCAATCTATTCCTCCCTTTACCATCGGTAACTATTAATGATTTCCTTACCACAAACAACAACATATCCTTCATACCGGATCTAATTCATTACGACTACTATTCATGTTTAGTTTATAACTAATACTTGTAGTCACAATAGTATCCGGTGGGACATTATCACTCTTAGTAATACACTAAGAATTGAAATATTCATAATCATGTGATTGCTCGATCTATAAGTCTGCGATCACATTTGCATCAACACTAGCAGTGATCTGTGGTACAACATTCGGTATCATCATCTGCTATCTTTGAGCAATCAACTGAATCATATCAAGCTCCATCATTGGAGTTACTCTTTTTATGTCATTCTGCCGTACTCATCCCGTACGCAGTAATCAATACTAATCTCACCATATAACTCGTTACCAGCTCAATCATAACAACAGGTACACGTACACACCAAATATTATCATATATATTACACATACCGTCATCTAGTATATATGTCCCACAAATATAATAACATATAGACTTAACCTGACGTCGGTTAACGTCTAAATATGGTTCATAACCCTTGTCACCACCTGACATATAGGTCTTTCTCAACAAAAATCAATGTTTAATATTCATGATTTCAATATCCTTCTGCATGTCAGCATAACCGATACATGCTCACCGTGAGCACCAAATGATTACGTACCACGGAGTTTTAATATCCGTGTCTATTTGTATATCCGACATACACGGTATACCATCTACGAACGAACAGCCAACTATGCTATCATGACTCCAACACCTCTTTGTGTATGGGTAATCATTCTATTCGAGCATACATGGGTGTAGACATCTAACGAATGTAAGGATAACATAGGGAGTTGCAAGGTTCAAGGTAATTGCGCAACATGGGTTGCCTTCAAATATTATTAATTACTATTATGGGAAACTCTACACTTGCTCAGTCAATGTCCTCAGGCGTTCTAGGTTTGCTAAAATCAGTAATTCTCGAACTGGAGGTGGTATGACTCATATGTTTGAGAGTGAGAAATACATATATATATTTCTATATATTATTTTTATCTGTTGATTTATTATCAAATTTATTATTATTATTATTTTATTTATTTATTTACCTTAATGGAATAAGAATGGGTTCAGGTACGGATCCGTCCGTACGTGAGGGTCGACGGTTCGGGTGAACATCTGGGGTTATTAGGATATATGGTACCGGTGTTGGTAGGGTATGAGATTTATCAATTTTGGTTGAGAGTGACGGTTACTAGATATTTCTGGTTAATGTCACACGGGAGGTCTAACTTGGTGCTATCATAGCTGTGACCCGATAAGTCAGACTTATCATCAACCGATGCTCTAAGAATTCCAGCATCCTCGGTACTTTTATTATTTCATCCCCCGGTTCCTTATCCGGGTCCCATTTCTCAATACATGTACCCACAAGATATGTACATACATATATATACACATTAGCACGTATAAATAATATCATATACTTTACACATATGTTGCCATTTTTACCTATTAATGTCCCCAGTGACTTCCCCTGAATTCCCTCGTGCGGACAAGTCTGTTATTATGTTCCGGACCATAATAACTCACTTGTCCATTCAAGTTCATCCAGATCCCGTCACTATATATTATTAGTTGATATTCAGATCCTATAATCCTTGAGCTACTGGTTATATTTTAGGTATCTTTTAAAGACATCCTAATTCTTTTATAACCAATGGTTCTGATACCAAGTTCTGTAACACCCCGCAACCGCAGCGGAAACGTAAACGGGATGCAACAGACACCTCTGATATCAACCACATTGTTTATAAAGAAAACTGAATGCATTAATATACTTCAAATTACATTATCTTGTATTTCATTACCGTCTAGGTGATACACACATCTTACAATACGATACATAATTCTATCTGTTATAATGTATCCTAATATCCCGCACACAAATCTTACACACATCAAGCACTTAGCACGTAAGCAATCACTTCATATAAATTGTACCTGAAAAGCATGTGAGAAAACGGTTCAACTACGAATAGTTGGTGAGTTTCACAATTTTAGTAAACCATGATAAATCCATATCATAATATAATATTATCTGGGGACACTGTTAACCCATAAACACATTTAATAACCTCTGGGGACATTGTTGACCCAGAACACTTCCAATAACCTCTGGGGACACTGTTAACCCAGAACACTTACACTAACCTCTGGGGACACTGTTAACCCAGAACACTTCCAATAACCTCTGGGGACACTGTTAACCCAGAACACTTCCAATAACCTCTGGGGACACTGTTAACCCAGAACACTGTTGCGGGACCTTTCAATATTAACAACTCAGACAATTACCATTTTAATACATTACCGTACGATTCCCGTACAATAAACATTATATAAATACATTCATTTCCATGCGATCGGCATGTACTTAGACACTTTGATAAAAACATGCTTTCCGCCCCTGGAAAATATTTAAAACAGTTCAATAAAAAGGGGCTCGTGAAACTCACCTTAGCACATGCAAGCAGGTAACAACAATCATTATCAATTAACACGTCCAATCTGTAATATGATCCCTACGATTCGTTATTATACAATTATTGTTTATATAATCTTTAACCTTATCAATCGGTACATCTGGGGACACTGTTAACCCAGTACTGTACCTGTTCCGGGGGCAATGTTAACCCAGAAATACTTCTCCGGACTCAGATTGTGATGACGTTTAGAGTTCCATGGTCACAATTTCTATTAATCGTTTTCTCGTTTTGCGTGCCTAACACGAATATCCGTTTTATGTTTCAAAAATGAGTTTGGTCACACACGACCCGAAAATAGTGGTTGTCTGATAATTTAATTCAAAATGTGAAATTATAGCTCGGTTTAGACGTCCCGATTGGCCGCGGGACGCGTTTCCGTCTTTGGCGTACCGGAAACCGTTAAAATCGGTTAAAAATACCCAAATCATCCGACTTATTTTCGGATGATTCATTTTTACTTGTTTAACTCAATTATATGAAAATAGTCCATTTTTAAGGTTTTTATACACCAGTCAGCTCGCTTAAGCGAACTTCACCGGTTTACGCGTTTTAATTTTAAAAGTTTGATAATCAGCACGATTAATTATCCGTTTACTCCCGGATCTTGAAATTTTGCACAAATCACTTTTTAATAGTGGGGAATTTTATAAAAATATTTCCATAATTAATTCTTATATTTAAAATTTATTTATCTATTTTTTAAACATCATTTAGACACTAAATATGTCGTAAATACCAAACGACCTTAGAAAAATCCCAAATTTTTCCTGGATGTCCCCTGCCATCCGCATAGTCCCCTGTAATTTTTCCAGAACCAAAATCTTCTTTTACATGCCCTTTTTCCAAAACCGAGCTAGAAATCCCTAGAACTCGTTTAACCGAAAAGCCTACTTAGACTTCTCCAACGGACCTCAAATTTTGTGTGTGACTTATACATGATATGAAAGGATTATCTGAAATTTTCCAGAATTTTTCATGATATTTAACTATTTTTCACCATTTTTGGCCAAAACCGAGCATTAAATTCACCAAATATTCAACCTTTATCCAAAAATTACCAAAAATTCACAGAACTCATCTTTTCATGTGTTTAACACCTCTGTAAAATTTCATGACCTAACTCTAAAGCATCAACAATCTGTCCAAATTTCCCAAAACCGAACATAACCGAATATACCTTTCGTTTTCCGCCACTACAAGCTACAAACTCATCTTTCCGCCTTATCTACCACTAAATACAGAGCCTATAAACAACATACCACAATACCAAGCAAGTTACACTCACGATCAAGCCATTTCTTTCATGGTTACGGTTATGATACTAAAAACAAAGATTTAACCGTAAAATTTTGTTTTTGATTCGTGTAACTCATTTCTTGGACCAAGATCCCTTGTATAACCCGTATACATCACTTGATAATGCAAGAATTGGTTTTCATCTTTGAAACCTCATTTTCTTGCAAATAAACTTAAGAAACGAAGATGGAAACGTGATTAACTCGATTCTTTACCTTGTTTTCTTGCTACAAAAGCTCGGTTTTGGATCATGATCTTGTGGAGAGGGAAGGGAGAACATGGAATTGCTTGCAAAAAAGAAAAATGAAATGAAATGGGATGAGGGGGGGTTGCGACCGGAGGTGATGAGGGGGTGGGGTGGGACCTACATGTTCATTCTTGGCCACTCATTTGGATTTCCGTAATCTGGATAATGTTTTGGATAATCTGGTTCAGTTCGTTTCTCGGTTAAACGTTTAATTCGGCTTAAAACGAGGTTAAAACGGTAGTTTTTCGGCTTAAAAATGAAATTTATATAAAACCGATTTAAAAACTTCAAAAACTTAAACCATGACTTTCATTAACTTAATACATCATATTATTAATAATTGTGCATCTTTTTCGGCTTGATCGATCGTCTCTTGCTCGGTTTGGTATTAAAGGTTTCGTTTAACGTACCGACGTATCATTAAATCGAAATCCTTTTTCTGTGCTTTAATTCACTCATCCCGAAGCTTTAATACTTCGTAAACATCACTAAATATCATATACCCCGTCTATAATGTATCCCTGATACGTTCGGGCTTTAATAACCGTTAATCGGTTAATCGTATTTCTAATACGATTAACTGTATAATCGAGTATAATTCGTACTGTGAATCATTCATACTCGTATAAACACATTATAATTCATATATTCAGTATTAAATAACTCATAAATAGTATATACCGGTTAGGGTATACCTGATTTTGCCGGAATCGTTACAGGTTTAGAAGCATTTGTTCCACCAGCTACGAAACACACATCACCATCCATGTTGAGAGTTACATGACCATCATGAGTTGAGTTAGAGCTCGAGTCTCCCTTTGAGTAGTAAGCAGATGATTCTGACTTCGAACTTGAACTTGAATTAACTTTCGCACCATACATTCCCGGATCCTGAACCTGATCAGTTGATGTCTCTTTTCGAACCATGTTAAGTTCAAAAGTTCGTAGTTTATTGACTGCTGTTTCCAAGTCAATGTTGGCAAACTCTTATCTTCTCTCATCAAGACAATGTACATCTTCCATTTCGGTGGGAGAGCATCAAGAAGTTTTTCCACGATCTCTTCTTCTTTATAGTTAATTGAATAGTTCCTGAGTTCGGTCATTAAGTGGTAATACCTTGTGATGATATCATCAAGTGACTCATTCTTCAAATGTTTGAACACCGAGAATTGGGTTTTGAGTAGCTTAATCTTGGATGCACGTATCCCCACATTACCTTCATATCGGTTTTCAAGCGCTTCTCATAGCTCTCGGGCGGTTTTATATTTCCTGAAGGTGTGAAGAATCTCTTGTGGAAGAGCTATTGTTATCGCAGCATGAGCTTTGCTTTCAGCCTCATACATCTTCTTTTCTTCCTCTTCCATCTTATTGTATTTCTTAATTTGATCACGACCCTAAAATAGGGCCGTTGGTGGAATGTATCTATCTTGAATGCACACCCACATCTTAGCATCTTGATATTTAACATATTGTTCAAACCGATCCTTCCAAGCCACGAAATCGGTACCCTTTAGCATTTTTGGGGCCTTAGTTGCAGAGCCGGCCTCAACTTCCATTTTCACCAGTTCCGTAATGTTTATCGAAGTCATCGCTGGAAGAAATACGAACGAACACTCAAAGAAACCCAAAATTTATTTTTTTTTGAACAGTACTGTAGGCGAAGTTAATAATAACTTCGCTTAAGTCTTAACTTCGCTTGCTTTCTTAACTTCGCTTGATTTAAGCGAATTTGTGATGTAGGCGAAGTTACTAACAACTTCGCTTAAGGTAAGCGAACTTGTGAGGTAGGCGAAGTTAATGATAACTTCGCCTAATCTTATATCTTCGCCTAAACCCTACAAACAGTGGCGGCAACTTCGCCTTATGAACACAGCGTTTTTGCAGGTTTGATTTCGATGTTTTGCGAGGTTTTTGAAGATGTAATGGGTTAATTTTGATGAGGAAGGTGAGTAGGACACAAAAACTCGGTATATTAACGTAAACTCGTCCCGCGAATAGTCGAACGGAACGATTTCTACACCCGTGTGATAATCCCGAACCACACAATCACGAGAAAATGCTCTGA
This sequence comes from Bidens hawaiensis, assembly GCF_021521415.1. Taxonomy (NCBI): domain Eukaryota; kingdom Viridiplantae; phylum Streptophyta; class Magnoliopsida; order Asterales; family Asteraceae; genus Bidens; species Bidens hawaiensis. The sequence goes on along the minus strand of NW_027494693.1, from coordinate 258,936 downwards.
TACAAATTGTAGGTTCCCAGCCGGATCTACACGGAAATATCTCGTTCTACGTAGGTGCGGAATCCCTACGTAAGACGATACGAGCGTAGAATCGATATACGTTAAACACAAGCAAACACGCGTTACAATAAACAAAGAACACGTTGTATTGCAACTAATAACACGTGATATCTCATTCACCGATTACACGTACTGAATCGTTAATTACAAAACAAGCCGCAGCTAAGCTTTTATGGTTATCGAAAACTTCTCATAACATGTTAGGCGAAGTTGTTGATAACTTCGCCTGTTCCACAAGTTCGCTTATAAGAGGCGAACTTGTGAAACAAGTTAACAAAACATTAATACAAATCCAACTAACACAATTACAGACACTAGATACTGAACTACTGACATCATGTACCAACACATGGGCGAAGTTATGGTTAACTTCGCTTACCATTAACTTCGCCCCTGAACAACTTCTCCCCTAAACATTAACTTCGCTTATGGTCAACCAGATGATCAACTTCGCCTCTTTACCTTATCAGTAAGTTCGCCTATTTTAATTTACAAACAAACCTTATAAATTTGATCAAAATGCAACTAACTTTTAAGAACCAAGTAACCAAGTTTTAAACCATAAAACAAAATATGCAATGAAAATTTTAGTAATAAAATAAACGGGATCAAATTTCAGTCTTGACGAGAACCTGCATGTTTTAGAAAAGATCCAAACAGGAATCACACTAATTAAGTGGCTGTCACATAGATCCATGTTCAGCGGTATTATGACATAAAGAAACAGGTTGTAAGCAGGTATAAAACTTAGTACGGTTTACATCGCTTCTGTGATACGAATTAGGTTCAATTAAGCTCAAACTTTAGATGGACATCACATGAGAGATTGTGATGCCTCCTTTCTATTCTCAAAACGTATTTGGCTTTCCCCAAGTCACCCCGAGTTGACTTCGACCCGTAGTGTCTGATTAAGCAGTACGCACACATCGATCTTTAGAGTCTTCTTCCCGTTCTCTTTCTTGCCTCTTTATTGATATTTGAAACAACATGAGCTTCGGAAGGCTTAACAATATGTATTTTTATTTTTTAAAAAAAGACTTTAATACAGCTTCAAATTATAGACAACTGCAAGTCCCGAATCTGGATCACTGCAGGTACTCGACACTATCTTCTCGGGAATCAGAACACTCACGGGCTCGTGTATGACTGGGTAATCACTTTTCTGCCTATCATTCGGAAAGATGTATATGGAGACATGCACAACTCAGAATGATTCTCCACATTAAATCGAGGAGATTTAGTTTGTATCACTTCTACTTTTACGCACCATAGAAAGCTACCATAACATACAATGGCTGTTCTAGAGTCTTTTAGGCCTAATAACTTCACCAGTTAAGCACACAGAATTAGTTTTTCTATCACTTTCCATGGTCGGATCAATTTTCTTTTAAACATTGTATTGAAACTTCTTACGAAGTTATAGACTTGAAAAATTATATCATCTCCCAAAAAAAAAATTTAAATTCTATCGCCCCGATCAAGTCAAAGTCTTCAGGTAAATGGCTATCCTTAAGATCCATTGGATCAGCTGGACCAACCAGATACGAGTATGTGTCCTTCTAACTAAGTATGAACGACTATTTTTCAGCGAAAGAATAAAAACGCATCATAAACCACCCCGGTCACTTTCAGTCATCTGGTTAATGGCTATCCTCATAATCTACTAGTAGAAGTGAGGACCAAACATATCCGAAGATGTGTCCTTCAAACTTAAGCAACCGATATAATTTTAAGCGATAGTGATGTTTTTCTTTTTTTAAATAAAATGCAAAACAAGGTTACTCGGGATTGATCATCCCATTAAGCTCAACAAGATTTTGAAAACGGGATCGGTCAAACGCTTTAGTAAAAAGATCGGCGAAATTATCCAAAGAATCAACCTTTTCAAGCACAATTAAATTCTTCTCAGCACAATCCCGTATAAAATGATGACGAATGTCAATGTGTTTAGTTTTGCTGTGTTTGACGGGATTGTTAGTTACTGAGATAGCAGCAGTGTTATCAATGCAAATAGGAGTTTGTGTGAAATTCAGACCATAATCGCGCAATTGCTGTTGTATCCAAAGAACCTGGGAGCAGAAGTTCGATGCTGCCATGTACTCTGCCTCGCAGGTGGAAATGGCTACTGAGGTCTGCGTTTTGCACTGCCACGACACCAATCTTCCTCCCAGAAACTGACATCCACCGGTTGTTGACTTCCTGTTCTGATTGCAACCTCCATAGTCAGAATCTGTGTAAGCTACGAAATCTAGTTCTCCCCCTTTCGTGTACCAAAATCCCAACTTAGGCTTGCCTTTGAGATACCGCAATATTCACTTCACTCCCTTCATGTGAGATTCCTTCGGGCTTGCCTAAAAACGAGCACAAAGACAAACTGCAAACATAATATCAGGTCTAGATGCAGTTAGATACATTAAAGAACCTATGATTGCACGATATTGGGTGGGATCAACGTCTTCATCACTGTCAGAATTCACACCCAGTTTGTGGTTGACGCAAACTGGAGTATCAAATGGGGTGCTATCTTCCATCTTGAAGCGTTTGAGAACATCATGGACATATTTTGTTTGATGAATAAACATCCCATCTTTCTTCTGATCTACCTGCAATCCCAAAAAGAAAGTTAATTCGCCCATGGCGCTCATCTCAAACCTCTTTTTCATGACTGCTTCAAATTCCTGACACATGGCGACTTTTGATGCAGCAAAAATGATGTTGTCCACATAGACTTGAACTAGTAGAAAATCTCCCTCTTTTCTCTTGACAAACAGCGTGCTATCAATCTTTCCTCTTTCGAACCCATTCTCAAGCAAGTAATCGGACAAGGTTGTGTACCAGGCACGAGGTGCCTGATGTAGCCCATATAAAGCTTTACTCAGTTTGGTTGTTCAACATACACCACCTCATCGACTTTACCATTTAAAAAGGCACTTTTCACATCTAACCGGAACACTTTCATCTCTTTGTGTGCAGCAAATGCCAAAAATAGCCGAATTGCCTCCAATCTTGCCACATGAGCAAACACTTCGTTTAGTCGATTCCATCTTGCTGATTGAACCCTTTTACTACAAGCCTTGCCTTGTTCCATATGATTATCCCTTTCTCATCTCTCTTACATTTAAAAACCCACTTTGTACCGATAGCATTTACGTTATGTGGTTTTTCAACTAATTTCCATACTTCCATCTTCTCAAACTGTGCTAATTCTTCTTGCATGGCTTCGACCCACGAGCTATCCTTTAGAGCCATTTGATAGTTCTTCGGTTCAATCTGGCTGATGAAGCAGGTGTACAAGCATTCATTTATGATACCCGTATCTTTAATGCTTGCGTAAACACATGTGTGTTCATCCAAACTTCTTCTTGTTTGAACACCGTCAGACAGATAACCTAACATGTTCTCCAAAGGGTGATTTTTGTGAATTGCAGTAGTCTGAACCGGACCGACTTCCAGATTGTTTTCTAAATTCGAAGAGAGTTCATCAGTGGGTGATTGATGTTGAGAGTGAAATGGATTGTAGAATTCTTCTTCAGTAGAGGCAGCAGGAGTATCAACGGCATTTGACGAGGAAGGTTGACTTTCTTCATATCGCGGACGTTGCACAATATTCTCCTTCTCGTCATACAGAATTTGTGAAGCAATTTTTTCATCAGCTTCTGCAAAATCCAAGTAAGGCATATTAAAAGATTTGAACAGTTTATCATAGTCGAAAGCTTCAGCGGGTCCTATGCTAGGCCTTGGTGATTTGTAACTCGTAATGTCAGTGTTACATACCACCTCAACCTTGTTGTTCGATAAATTAAAGACTCTTCTGTTGGGTGTCCCAATAACATATCCGACTAAAATACCTTCGTCGGCTATCTCACCAAATTTTGAGTTTGTCTTTAATATCGAACATGGGGACCCGAAAGGTTCGAGACCATTCAAGTTTGGCTTTCTACCATGCATGAGTTCATAACAAGTTTTATTTAATCTTTTAACAGTTGAAACACGATTAAGGATATAACAGGTTGTGGCAACAGCTTCAGGCTAGAAAACCACGGGAAGTTTAGCATCTGCCAGCATGGTTCTGGCTCCTTCGATTAGCGTTCTATTCTTCCTCTCAGCTACCCCATTTTGCTGCAGAGTATACGGGGCGCTGTACTGAAGTTCTATCCCCTTTTGTAAGCAGAACATCTCCATCTGTTAGTTCTTGAATTCTGTACCATTATCACTCCTGATGTACTTAACCTTTCTCCCAACAATATTTTCAACCTTGGTAATCAAGTTAATTACCAACTGAACTGTCTCATCTTTTGCCTTCAGAAAGTATACCCAAGAGTATCGAGAGTAATCATCGGTTACAACCAAGCAGTATGACGTTCCACCTAGACTCTTTACATTCACGGGACCAAAGAGATCCATGTGAAGTAGGTCTAGGGTACTGACAATTGAGTTAACCTTCTTGGAGTGATGAGGTTTTTTGTGTTGCTTTCCTTTCTTGCACGACAAGCATTGATCTTCAAAGTTAAAATTCTTCAAGGGAACTCCAAGCACCAGCCCATTCTTGACAATGTAATTCATTTTGCGAAGATGTATATGTCCCATTCTTCGATGCCATAACTCTGACTCAGACTCAGTTTCCTTTGACAGAAGACATGATACTTCTGTTGTCATTTCAGTTGACCTCATATCCATTACATACGTGTTCTTTTCTCTTGGAGCTTTCATCACCACCCAGGCCTCTGGTATCTTGATACCTGGATAAAGAACGATTGCCTCATTTTTTGTAAAATGCACCGTGTATTCTTTGTCACAAATCTGAGATACACTCAACAAGTTATGCTTCAACTCTTCCACAAAATTCACCTTCTCTAACTTCATTCTTCCATTAGTCACAGTTCCAATACCACTGATTCTACCTCCACTCTCTCCAGCGAAACTAACCCTTCCTCCTTGAACAGATTTCCAGTCACGTAACAATTTCTTGTTACCAGTCATGTGCCGGGAACAGCCACTGTCACCAACCCACATATTGTTTACTGCATTGTTTGACTGTTCCTGCACAATTAAAGAAATAGATTAAAATCTGGGGACCCAAGACCTACTGGTCTTGGGTCGATTAAATCTGTTGACCGGCATCCAGTACTTTGGTTGCCCAAAGTCAGTTTGAGGATGATTTCTGTAAGTTCTGAAAGGAAACTTTCTAGAGGATTGGCTATGAGGCCATCCAAACCTTAGTGAATTAAGTGAATTATAATTGTTGGTTTGGTAGTTAACTGGGAAAAAATGAGACCGATTTCTTTGAAATCTTGGATTAGTCCAATGTCTGAAATTTGGTGTGTTCACATTCTTACCAGTATCATAATTAATATTCATTGTATTCTCAGTTTTCGGAGGCCTCATTCCTCTAAATTTTCTCTGTTGTAGACGACAATCAGCAATAAGGTGTCCTACTTGATTGCATCTGAAACAACTTCTGTTTTCAACTTCCGTCTCAACAGTTGTTGCAGATGTCGAGGTTGCATTACTACCCGTTTGTCTAACATATGGTGGGACAAACGGATTTAGGGAAGAATTCTTTTCATCGGGCTTATATTCCTCCCCACGTTTTAGTAACACTACCTCTTCTTTTACCTCACCCGATTCGGATGACTTGTCCGAATTTGATGAGACAGAGCTAGGGACAGAGATCGCAACGTTAGAACTTGACTTGCTCGTCTCGCTCTTATTAACTTCAGGTTCTATTGCAGAAATTTTGATTGGATCTGTCTGACTAATCTCAAAATTCACAGATTGCTGATTACTAGGATTATAAGTATAGTTATTGTTATATGGTGGTGGAACTTCAGAAAATCCAATTCCCCCTTTGTTAACCGGGGAACGTTGAACACTTATGATGTGATCTAGCATTGCTGATGAATTTCTATATTGTTCAATTTTACTGTTTAGTTCCACCACTTTTACTTGGTAATCAGCTATCTGTTTATCTTTTTCAGCAATTAGTTTGGTTTTTTCTTCTTACACTTCATAACTAAGATCAATTACTTGTATTTTTTCAGCTAGACTGGCTTTAAGACTTCTGATATCCTTTTCACTAGCTTTTATTTTTACCGAGTAACTGTTTTCTCTAGTTTTAGTATAGTGATGATCTTCTTTTAAGGTTTTAAATTGTGTGTCCAAACTAACAAACTGATCAGTTATAGTTTTCAATTGTTCAGACAGATTTTCACATTGTATACAATGAAGTTCAGAACTTACCTCAGAGAGCTGATCGTTCACTTCTGCCATATATGCTTGATTTTCTCCCGTCTCCTTCTCACTTCCTCCAGTTTCGATGTTTACCAAATTAGCATGTTCGAACATTTCCTCAGCTTGTATATTCCAGTTGTATCCACCATTCTGTCTAGATACCATAGCTCTATTCTCACTACCACCCCCATTCTGTTGTGCAGGTCTGTTCTGACTTCGTTCGACTCTCTCATTCGTACATTCCTTAGCAAAGTGACCATTTTTTTGACAGTTGTAACATCGAACCTTTGATTTATCAAACCCTGGTCTTTCTCCAACGAACTTTCTACCCGTTTTCTTCATGAATCTCTTTACCCTTCTTACTATCATAGCCATCTGCCACTGCAGGTCCATCTCTTCCAAATCATCAGCATCAATCTGATCATAGTCTTCATCCAAAGTCGCAGGGTCGACTATTTTACCTTTGATGTAGTTCTCATAAGATGCAATGAAGGATGCATAGAGAGAAAACTGCTGTTCAGCTGATTTAACACTCATGGGCATCTGTGAGTAGTTGTAGCTCGGAACATTTGATGAGAAATTTCCGGTTGTGGCTTGAGGTTTTGAATGATTACTACCTCCAGCTACGAAACATACATCGCCATCCATATTGAGAATCACATGACCATCACGAGTTATGTTTGAGTTTGATTCTCCCTTTGAGTCGTAGGCAGAGGATTCTGATTTTGAACTTGAGCTTGGAGTGACTTTCGCACCATACATTCCCGGATCCTGAACCTGATCAGTTGGTGTCTCCTTCTGAACCATATTAAGTTCAAAATTTCGTAGCTTATTGACCGCTGTTTCCAAATCAATCTTGGCAAAGTCTTTATCTTCTCTCATCAGAACAGTGTACATTTCCCATTTCGGTGGAAGAGCATCAAGAAGTTTCTCTACTATCTCTTCTTCCTTGTATTCAATGGAGTAATTACTAAGTTCGGTCATCAAGTGATAATATCTTGTGATGATATCGTCAAGTGATTCATTTTTCAAATACTTGAATACAGAGAATTGAGTTTTTAGCAGCTTTGTTTTGGAAGCACGTATCCTCACATTGCCTTCATATCTATTTTTTAGTACTTCCCATAGCTCTCTAGCAGTTTTGTACGTCTTGAAGGTATGAAGAATCTCTTGTGGAAGAGCCATGAGCTTTACTCTCTGCCTCATACATTTTCTTTTCCTCCTCTTCCATCTTACTGTACTTCTTAATTTGTTCTCGACCTTCAAACAGGATGTTGGTGGAATGTATCCGTCTTGAATGCAAACCCACATCTTAGCATCTTGATACTTCACATACTGTTCAAACCGATCTTTCCATGCAACGAAATCGGTACCCTTAAGCATTTTTGGAGCTTTAGTTGCTGAACCGGCTTCAACCTCCATTTTTACCAGTTCTGTAATGTTTATTGAAGTCATAGTTGGAAGAAACACAACTCGAAATATAAAGAAAGTATTATTTTTTTTTACTAATAAACAGTGATCAGATAGAGAAGTTATTATAACTTCGCTTGTGGCTAACTTTGCTTGTGGCTAACTTCTCTTAAACCTTATATGTTCGCTTAAACCCTACGTACGACCACAGCAACTTCGCTTGATGAACACGAGTTTTTGCAGGTTTTAATTGGATGTATTGTGAGGTATGCGAAGGTGTTTTGGGGTTTATTTGATGGTGGGAGATGGGCAAGACACAAAAACTAGATATTTCAACGTAAACTCGTTCCGCGAGTAGTCGAACGGAACAATCTTAACACCCGTGTGATAATCCCGAACCACACAATCACGAGCAATTGCTCTGATACCAATTGTAGGTTCCCAGCCGGATCTACACAGGAGTATCTCGTAACACGAGGGTGCGGAATCCCCACGTAATACGATACGAGCGTAAGATATATAATACGTTGAACTGATACATAAACACACGTCACAATACTAACAAACACGATTGTATTGCAACACTTCAACACGTGATATCAATAATCACCAACACGTTCGTGAAAAACTTATTCAAAATAAGCCGAAGTGAGGTTTATATAACCTCGACAACTTCACATAACATACTAGGCGGAGTTGTCATAACTTCGCTTATCTCCAAGTTCGCCTACATCCCAGGCGAACTTGTGTAAAACAATATTCAAAACTAAAACAAACAATCTAACACGAGAACAGACACATACAAAACACGAGATACTGAACTACTGACATTATGCACCAACACATTGACACAAGGTTTGATTCGAAACCCGATCCATCAGTTGATGATATTCGAGGATGGTTTGCATGTAGAGACAAGACAGGACGTAAGATTATTGATGCATACAGTTATGTTGATAAAGAGCTGAAAGTGGAAGCTGTTGCACGTGCTCAAGCCAATCAGATGAGTTCCTTTAAATCCGTGTCAAAAGTACAAGGTGATATTATTTCATGGCTTTACGATTATGATTTAAAGATCTGTATGTTAAATTGGAGAATGGCGTCCAGTACTATGAAAACATTACTAACGTTCTCCCATTACTGCGTTGGGATGTTCGTACCCTCGCGTGTCGACCTTTCATAAACCGTGGTGGAAATCACCAAGCAAATTGGTTCCATCAACATTTGTTGTTTGAGGTGAACAACGGGTTTAAATTCTTTATGCCGCAGATACCAACCCGTAAAGGAATTGACGAAATTGATCCAAGGACGGGTTGGAGGAAGCTCGTTCTTAAAGTAAAACCGCCAATAGATGATGAAGCATATACCAGTCAAGACGCTTAATCAGCATATGTATTTACCTTTCAACCGTTGGTATTATGACAATCGTACTGGCGAGGCCGTTATTGTTTTGGGAAAGAGTTTAAAGACCGAGCTGATTAAGACTGTTGATCCAATGTGGCTCGTGAATTTGACTGAGACTGACAATGACGTGCTCTTCAAGAATAAGATATTGATCGAGCGTCGTGAAGACTATGACCGAGTAATACAGTTTCAACGTGTTGTTCGTGTATGTTACGAGCATGGAATTCACAGCTGTCGAGACTGGTAGACGAAGCGCTTCAAATAAGTAAAAGACAAAGAGCTAAAGATGAGGGGGTTTCTGTTAGTGCACGGTTTTGCATCTCGAGTCTTTATATTTATTGTTTTGTCTTTATTATTATTATAATGAAAAGTTATTAATATTATAGTCCAGTTTGTTAAAGTATTTCTAGTTCGTTAAGTTTGTTTAACGATCTAGACTGTTATGTTATTCTTCCTCCCCATCGTTAAGGATGTTTAATGAATGGGATGTAGTTCGTTATGTTTATTCGCATTCTACATGGAATGTTGACGAATGGGGCATAACGAATAAGTTGATTCGTTATGTCTTGTTTATTTATATGTAATGTAACGAAGTGGATGCTAATTCGTTACGGCATGTGTAACGAATTAGATCCATATTTTATTTATAGAGGTTCATACCTCTGGTTTATTTAAGTTTTGGGATTAAAGTAACAATACTTTGTCTAATTCTCTCTGGATCAAAATTTCGCTTAATCTATTACGTAATACATAATACAAATAATATATCACATATATATATATATATAACTAATATAAATTAAGAATAATCAATGAACTAGATCTGTGTTTAATAGTATTAGATCTTAGATCTGAGCTTTCGTAATTTATTAAGTGTGTCACAAATTTGTGATAGAAAATACACTACTTTATTTAATGATAAAGAATGTTTGATTCTGAAATCGGGATACGTCATTCCCGAGGACATGGTTGTCATGATATCTCCTCGATCGAATGATATTTATGTGTTAAACATGTCTTCTAAAGTATCAACTTCTGTGGAAACGTGTTTTTTTCTAAGGCAACTGAAAAAGACAAGATTCTCTGTCAACGAAGGATAGGTCATATTCATGTTAAAAAGATGAATTATTTAATGGCTAAGGTCTTAGTCGAGGGTGTTTCTTTGAAACATTTTAAATTATCCGACCAGTGTGTTGTTATTAAAAAGGGCAAACAGAATAAGAAGTCACACCCATCTAAGTTACTCAATACCATTAACACTCCATTGGAATGACATCATATGGATTTGTTTGGTCCTGTGAACCGTGCGAGTATCTGCGGATTTGTATTGTTTAGTCGTCACTGATAATTATTCAAGATATTCGTGGGTTTTGTTTATGAGTTCAAAAGATAAGACACCCATTATGGTTCAAAACTTAATCACTAAGATCGAATTACTATACAAACTGAAAGTAAGATGGATTCGAAGTGATAAAGGTACGGAGTTTAAGAACAATGTGTTGGATTTCTTTTGTATTCCAAAAGGAATTCATCATGAATATAGTGCTCCTTACGTACCACAACAGAATGGGGTGGCTGAAAGGAAAAATAGAACATTGATTGAAGCAGCAAGAACTATCCTTGCAGATTCTAAGCTTCCTGGAACGAGGCTGTGAATACTGCTTGCAATAAGCTCAATCGTGTTTTGACTGTGAAGAAGCTTCAAAAGACGAGTTATGAGCTTCTGAACAAGAGAAAACCTAATTTAAAGTACTTGGAACCATCTGGTTGTCCTTGTACTATGTTGAAGAAAGATGCGGGAAATTCGAAGAAATATCTATTGAAGGTTATTTCTTGGGTTACGCATCACCTAAGAAGAGAGTATTTAACTTTACCTCGGGTTGTATAGAGGAGGGGTACCATGTTGATTGTCAAAGGTACACCACACATTCCCAAAGAAACGGTTCTGATTGGATGTTTGATTATGAGAGTTTATTTATTCTTTTACTCAAATGGAGGATCAACTGGATGATGATTTGGTTCGTGCGTATTTAGAAGATCAATTCTTTCCTCCTAGATCTTCTAGTTCTATTTATGTTGATGCTTCACAAGATGATCTTACTGATACATCTGATGTGATTTCAATTTCATCTGATGATGGTCACTTTGTTGATTCTTCCTCTGCTCCATTTCCTGAAACACGTGAGATTGGTGAATCATCTCATGATGCTGAGGAGAATCTCACTAATCTAACAGACAATGTTGTTGTTCCTGAGAATCCAACTCTTCGGATTAATAATTATCATCCAAAGGACAACATCATTGGGGAACTTAATGTGGGTGTGCAAACACGTCATAAAGTTGCTTCTTCAAGTGAGAATAATGTATTGTGTGCTTATGCGGATTTACATTCCTCTAGAATTGTAAATCTTGCCAAATACACTTACTTTCTATCCAAAGTAGAGCCGACAACGACTCGTATGGCACCTGACGACCCTTCTTGGGTAGAAGCAATGCAAGAGGAATTGCAACAGTTTAACCTACTGGGTTTATGGGATCTTCGATAAACCTGCTAGAGTCAAAAAGCCTATTGCGACTAAGTGGGTATTTAAATGTAAAAAGGACGATTGTGGGGTGACCGTGAGAAACAAATCATGGCTAGTGGTGCAAGGTTTCCATCAGCAAGAGGGTATAGACTAAACTGAGGTATATGCTCCGGTTGTAAGATTGGAAGCTATACGAATCTTTCTGGCTTATGCAGCTTACAAGAATATTAAATCTATCAAATGGATGTGAAAAGTGCTTTTCTCAACGGAAAATTACACGAGGAAGTATTTGTTTTACAGCCTCCTGGATTTAAAGACCCTGATTCTCCGGACCAAGTTTACTGCTTAAACAAGGCCCTGTATGGTCTACATCAAGCCCCGAGCGCTTGGTATGGCACGCTTGCTGTGACACCCGGTAAATTCCCAATCCCTTAAACTAAGTAATCAACCTAATAATTAGGTGATTGTAAATATTAAGCGCGTGCATTTGTTATGTGCGCCCTGCGCGAGCGCGCCATGTTAGTCAGCGCGTGCATTTGTTATGTGCGCCCTGCGCGAGCGCGCCATGTTAGTCAGCGCGTGCATTTGTTATGTGCGCCCTGCGCGAGCGCGCCATGTTAGTCAGCGCGTGCATTTGTTATGTGCGCCCTGCGCGAGCGCACCATGTTAAGAACCAGCGTGAGCATATGTTATATGCGCCATGCGTGAATGTTTTGGCTTTATGTTTTCATGTAACTTAACGTTATGTTGTCTATGGGTTGACCATCCCGCATGATGCTAAGGCGGGTGCATCCTAAATCGTTTATGCGCGTGCGGAAGGGAACTAACCTCCCCGCATGGCGGGAACATTGAGAGCTAGTTTGTCTGAAGCTCCAAGATGGAATTGACTTCAACATGACTGATCACTATGTTGAAATACCAAGACCACCTGGAGAATCTACAAATGAAACTCAATATCCCCAACTGCGAGAAGGTTACGCACCTACCCGCAGCAAAGAAATGTCCTACACGCAGAAAGCTATGCGCACAAAGTGATGCGCACAGAACACTTAGTCTATTCTCCAGACATAAGGAGATTACTCCCGCCCAAAAGGAAACAGTAGCGTGTTTCAGAGATTTTCCACTTTTTACTGTACACTGACAAAAGTACCTGAAAAAGCACACTGTAACATGAAAAGTCAACTGTCAGCCACCCTATTCTCACCAACCCCAGACCTGCATGTTCTGTCCAAATCAAATCAAGATCTTTTGTCCACTCCTCCACTTTTAAATAAACAATAAACAATAATAATTTCCATACTTTATCATCATTACACCTAGATATGAAAAGATTTCAATCCCCTAAAGCAAGGGATTGTGTTCCCTTGAGTTTGCCTATAAATATGTAACCTAAATTATCATTCAAAACACACTCCAAAGAACTGCAAACTCGCACTAATCATCTCCCGAGCATCCGTTATTTTCGATTCCATTCCAGTTACTAGGTAAGCCGAGGTTATAACCTTGAGATCTACTTTCCAACCCTTATATTCTCCTATTTCTTGATCTTAATATATATACTTCTTGTTATTTAATCGTATTCTAGACCTTCAATTCCGAGGCCAACACCAAGAAAACCCGAATCTCGATTAATCCCTTAACAAGAACCACAGGTGAGTCTCACAGCCCCTATTTTCACTGTTTTCACTATTTTTAAACTGTTTTCGGGGCGAGGGACACGTACTTAAATAATGTTTATCATGGTATACTTACAAGCTATGCAAGCGATTATGAGTTTAAGTTATGTTTCATGATGAGTAATGCAAACGGTTATCTAAGGTTTTCGATGTATGTGCGCTAGAACTCGAGTAAGTGATCACTTTACCATTGGAACTCTAAGGGTAGGGACTGCTGGTTTGATCCACCCACTCGTAGGGGTCGCACCTCTTTGCATGGACGAGTGCCTAGTATGGTCATGGGGCAGTACTATGGGTTTGAACCCGCTCGTAGGGGTCGCGCCTCTTTGCATGGACGAGCGCCTTGTTTTCCGGCACAACGTCCGCGCGTAACCCGCGGGACGGAATTATTATTTTAGCTCGTAGTGGCAGCGCCACTTTGCATGGACGAGCACATGTTCCTGAAACGTTCGCGCGTAACCCGCGGGACGGTATTACTTATTTTAGCTCGTAGTGGCAGCGCCACTTTGCATAGACGAGCACAGTTCCCAGAAATGTTCGCGCGTAACCCGCGGAACGATTTTATCAGAATATGTTGATATAACTATGTTTTACCAAGCATGTGTTTTAATGATGCTATCAGAATTATGTTTCAGAATGATTTGTATCAAGATTATGATGCAATACGATTTATCAAGTTACTAAGACTTGTGAACTCACTCAGTTTATACTGATTCAAATGTTTTTACGTGTCTTTCAGGAGATAACTAGGTAGCGCATGGAGTCACACTTAGAGCACCTCACGCTGAACATCTAAACTAGCTTTTTGGAAGATTTTAGTTCTATCCCTTCGATGCGCGTGGTTGTTCCCGTCGCGCATGGGGATATGGCGTGGAAATCTTCAATAATTTTTATACTTGGATGTTTTTATAATTTTTAAACAATGTATTTGTATTAAACTTTTCATGCGCAATGAAAATCTTTGAATCTTTGCAATGGCCCGTGCTTAAGTATCAATTCCCACTCGCGCGCGCCCGGCTGTTTCCGCCGCTCAGGGCCGGGTGTGACAGATTGGTATCAGAGCACAGGTTATAGCGAACTAGGAAAAGAAGTTTTAACCTAGACTATAACCGTTGGGGAATCGCATGAAATATTTTTCAAAGAAAATATTTTCAAAAGAAACTATACACACACTTAGGAACACGGGTCACACTGTCTAGTAAATAATGATAACATTATGTGCTCAGAGTACATGCGCTAAGTCTGATATTTTCACTCTTTTAAAGCGAGAATGCCTCCAACTAAAGCCAAAGGAATTACCATGACACCCGAGGAACTCGCGGAAATAATCGCGCAAGCGATCGCAACACATGAGGCCAGCAAGGCCGAATCAAGTCAGGGTCGTCAGAATGAGACCCCAGAACCCGAATCAGGAGCCTTGGACAAAGGATGCTCCTATAAGACATTCATGGCCTGTAAGCCTTGGCCATTCAAGGGAACCGAAGGGGCCATTGGGCTCTACAACTGGATTGACAAGATGGAGACAGTTCTCTCCATTAGCGGATGTAGTGAGAACCAGAAGGTCCTTTACGCGACCTGCATGTTCCAAGAGGCAGCTTCGTCTTGGTGGAAGCTTCAAACGAAAACATTGGGGCGAGAAGTTGCTCTCCACAAGACCTGGGAGGAACTGAAGGAGATGATGATGAGAAAGTTCTGCTCTCGCGCAGAAATCCAGAATCTACAACAGGAATTCTGGAACCACACCATGGTAGGAACGGATATCGACGCCTACAACAACCGGTTCAACGAACTTTGCCAGTTGGTGCCAGACATGGCAAACACGGAGGAAAAGAAGATCGAGAGGTATATTTTTGGGTTACCTCCTGTTGTTAGGGTTCCGCTCAACGCCGCAGCGCCTCCAACCTTTGATGAGGCGGGTAGCGCGGGCCATCACCCTTACAAGGGATACGATCCGTGCAGGTATGTTGACTACGCGCGGAATCGAGCAGCGAACCTCTGATCCCAAGAGGAAATGGAACTCTCACCACCGAGGGTCCGACTCCAAGCAGCCACCGTTCAAGAAGCAGGAAAGCGCAAGGGTTTACGCGATTCAGGCCGCGGAGCCACCACGAAAAGGATACAGCGGGCCTCGCCCATGGTGCAACAAATGCAAGTATCACCACGAGGGTGAATGCGCAAGAATCGAATGTGCCAAATGTGGCAGACCAGGGCACAAGACGATGAATTGCCGTATCAGAGAAGCTGGAGCAAGCGACAACTGCTACGCATGCGGGAAGCCAGGGCATTTTAGTCGGGATTGCCCGCAAAAGGGGAACCAAGCTCGCGGGAGAGCTTTTGTGATCGGCGCAGGCGAAGCTAAAGAAGAGCCGAATGTGGTAACCGGTACGTTTTTGCTTAACGGACATTTTGCATCTGTCTTATTTGATACTGGCGCTGACCTAAGTTTTATATCCGCTGAGTTTAAAGACTCCCTAGGCCTAGCAACCAGTAGACTAGACACGCCTTATACTATAGAACTAGCCAATGGTAGGCAGTTATGCGCGAACGAAAGAACTGAACAATGTGTTATAGTCATGGGAGGTCACGGGTTCAATATTAACTTGTTGCCAATAGACTTGGGAAGTTTTGACATTGTGGTAGGTATGGATTGGTTAGTCGAGAACCGCGCGGAAGTTATTTGCCATGAGAAGCAGGTTCGGATCCCACTGTTGAACGGAGAAACCTTGGTAATTCAAGGGGAAAGAAGGGGAGTTGCGACGAAACTGATTTCGTGCCTAAAGGCGCGAAAGTGCCTAAGGAAAGGGTGCTACGCCTTCCTGGCGCATGTCGTAGAGAAGAAAGGAGATGAGCGAAGAATTGAAGACTTACCAGTAGTGCACAAATTTCCAGAAGTTTTTCCTGAAGATTTGCCCGGATTACCGCCGCCGCACAAGTCGAGTTTCGTATTGATTTAGTCCCAGGAGCTGCGCCAGTAGCTCGAGCGCCTTATCGATTAGCTCCATCTGAGATGCAAGAGCTATCCAATCAGTTACAGGAACTAGTGGATAAGGGTTTCATACGCCCAAGCTTTTCACCTTGGGGAGCTCCAGTACTGTTTGTTAAGAAGAAGGATGGTTCGTTCAGAATGTGTATTGACTACAGGGAACTGAACAAGCTGACAGTCAAAAATCGGTACCCCTTACCGAGGATTGACGACTTATTTGACCAGTTGCAGGGATCCAGTTATTATTCGAAGATAGATCTACGGTCAGGATACCACCAACTTAGGGTCCATGAGAAAGATGTGCCGAAAACAGCCTTCCGAACTAGATACGGCCATTATGAGTTCTTAGTGATGCCTTTCGGGCTAACTAATGCGCCAGCTGTGTTCATGGATCTGATGAACCGCGTGTGCAAACCATACTTGGACAAGTTTGTGATTGTGTTTATAGATGATATTCTGATTTACTCACGGACCAAGGCCGAGCATGAGCAACACCTGAGATTGATTTTGGAATTGTTGAGGAAAGAAAAGTTGTATGCGAAGTTTTCCAAGTGCGAGTTTTGGCTTAGAGAAGTTCACTTTCTCGGTCACGTTGTAAACGAGAAAGGAATTCACGTTGATCCTTCCAAAGTCAAGGCCATCGAAAACTGGGAAGCGCCAAAAACCCCAACTGAGGTGAGGCAATTCCTAGGACTAGCTGGCTACTACCGACGCTTCATTGAGAACTTCTCCAAGATAGCTCTACCCCTGACCGCGCTAACTCAGAAAGACAAGAAGTTTGTTTGGGGCGAAAATCAGGAAACAGCATTTCAAATGTTGAAACAGAAGTTATGTAGTGCGCCAATTTTGTCTTTGCCCGAGGGGATGGATGACATTGTTGTTTACTGCGACGCTTCACATCAGGGACTTGGATGTGTCCTTATGCAACGAGACAAAGTCATAGCGTATGCCTCACGCCAACTCAAGACCAATGAAAAGAACTACACAACGCATGATTTAGAACTTGGAGCGGTTGTCTTCGCGCTAAAGATTTGGCGCCATTACCTCTATGGTACAAAGTGTATAATCTTTACGGATCACAAGAGCCTTCAACATATATTTGATCAAAAGGATTTAAACATGAGGCAACGAAGATGGGTGGAGTTGTTGAACGATTATGATTGTGAAATTAAGTACCACCCTGGAAAGGCGAATGTGGTAGCAGACGCGCTAAGTAGGAAGGAGCGAATAAAAACGCTACGAGTCAAGGCTCTAAGGTTGACCATTCACGCAGATCTCTCTACCCGCATCCGAGACGCTCAGCAAGAAGCCTTGAAACCAGAGTTTGTTAAAAATGAATGCCTTGGGGGTATGGTTAAGAATTTAGAACTTAAAGAGAACGGCAATCTATATTTCGCTAACCGCATATGGGTCCCTCTCAAGGGAGGATTGCGCGAGCAGGTATTGAACGAAGCTCACAAGACGCGGTATTCCGTACATCCTGGCGCAGACAAGATGTACCAAGATGTTAAAACGCTGTATTGGTGGCCCAATCTTAAAGGCGCCATCGCGACGTATGTCAGTAAGTGCCTGACGTGTTCGAAGGTAAAGGCTGAATACCAGAAACCATCAGGGTTGCTTCAACTGCCAGAAATTCCCATGTGGAAGTGGGAACAAATCTCTATGGACTTCATCACCAAACTGCCAAGGACACCTGGGGGTTATGACACAATATGGGTTATTGTGGATCGGCTAACTAAGTCAGCGCACTTCCTGCCGATCAAGGAAACCGATAAGATGGAAAAGTTAGCCCGACTGTATATTCGAGAAGTAGTTTCAAAACATGGAGTCCCAGTGTCCATCATTTCTGATAGAGATAGTCGGTTCACATCAAGGTTTTGGAGATCGTTACACGGGGCTTTAGGTACTCGACTTGACATGAGTACGGCATATCATCCTCAAACGGATGGGCAAAGCGAGCGAACAATCCAGACATTGGAAGATATGCTACGCGCGTGCGCAATCGATTTCGAAGGTAGCTGGGATACTCATCTCCCATTGGTTGAATTTTCTTACAACAACAGTTATCACACAAGCATTAAGGCTGCGCCGTTCGAAGCTTTGTATGGGCGCAAGTGTAGATCCCCACTGTGCTGGGCTGAAGTAGGTGACAAGCAAATGACTGGTCCAGAATTGATCCAAGAATCAACAGACAAGATTTTTCAGATAAGGGATCGCCTTAAGACAGCGCGCGACAGACAGAAGAGCTACGCAGATGTGCGAAGGAAACCATTGGAATTTCAAGTAGGGGATAAAGTACTTTTGAAAGTCTCTCCATGGAAAGGAGTCCCCCGTTTCGGCAAGCGAGGAAAGTTGAATCCGCGCTTCATTGGACCATTCGAGATCCTGGAAAGGATCGGTCCGGTTGCTTATAAACTCTGTTTACCCGCCGAACTCAGTGGAGTTCATGATACGTTTCATGTGTCCAACCTCAAAAAGTGCTTATCTGACGAAACGTTGATTTTGCCGATGGAAGAGATTCACATCGACAAACAGCTGCACTTCATAGAAGAACCTATAGCAGTAACCGATTGGAAAGAACAAAAGTTACGCAGGAGCAAAATCAAGTTAGTAAAGGTTCAATGGAACTCGAGGCGTGGGCCTGAATTCACTTGGGAAAGAGAAGACCAAATGCGCAAGAAATACCCACACCTCTTTCAGATCATGGCTTCTGCCAGCAACGTCTCCTAAATTTCAGGACGAAATTCGTTTAACGAGGGGAGAATGTGACACCCGGTAAATTCCCAATCCCTTAAACTAAGTAATCAACCTAATAATTAGGTGATTGTAAATATTAAGCGCGTGCATTTGTTATGTGCGCCCTGCGCGAGCGCGCCATGTTAGTCAGCGCGTGCATTTGTTATGTGCGCCCTGCGCGAGCGCGCCATGTTAGTCAGCGCGTGCATTTGTTATGTGCGCCCTGCGCGAGCGCGCCATGTTAGTCAGCGCGTGCATTTGTTATGTGCGCCCTGCGCGAGCGCACCATGTTAAGAACCAGCGTGAGCATATGTTATATGCGCCATGCGTGAATGTTTTGGCTTTATGTTTTCATGTAACTTAACGTTATGTTGTCTATGGGTTGACCATCCCGCATGATGCTAAGGCGGGTGCATCCTAAATCGTTTATGCGCGTGCGGAAGGGAACTAACCTCCCCGCATGGCGGGAACATTGAGAGCTAGTTTGTCTGAAGCTCCAAGATGGAATTGACTTCAACATGACTGATCACTATGTTGAAATACCAAGACCACCTGGAGAATCTACAAATGAAACTCAATATCCCCAACTGCGAGAAGGTTACGCACCTACCCGCAGCAAAGAAATGTCCTACACGCAGAAAGCTATGCGCACAAAGTGATGCGCACAGAACACTTAGTCTATTCTCCAGACATAAGGAGATTACTCCCGCCCAAAAGGAAACAGTAGCGTGTTTCAGAGATTTTCCACTTTTTACTGTACACTGACAAAAGTACCTGAAAAAGCACACTGTAACATGAAAAGTCAACTGTCAGCCACCCTATTCTCACCAACCCCAGACCTGCATGTTCTGTCCAAATCAAATCAAGATCTTTTGTCCACTCCTCCACTTTTAAATAAACAATAAACAATAATAATTTCCATACTTTATCATCATTACACCTAGATATGAAAAGATTTCAATCCCCTAAAGCAAGGGATTGTGTTCCCTTGAGTTTGCCTATAAATATGTAACCTAAATTATCATTCAAAACACACTCCAAAGAACTGCAAACTCGCACTAATCATCTCCCGAGCATCCGTTATTTTCGATTCCATTCCAGTTACTAGGTAAGCCGAGGTTATAACCTTGAGATCTACTTTCCAACCCTTATATTCTCCTATTTCTTGATCTTAATATATATACTTCTTGTTATTTAATCGTATTCTAGACCTTCAATTCCGAGGCCAACACCAAGAAAACCCGAATCTCGATTAATCCCTTAACAAGAACCACAGGTGAGTCTCACAGCCCCTATTTTCACTGTTTTCACTATTTTTAAACTGTTTTCGGGGCGAGGGACACGTACTTAAATAATGTTTATCATGGTATACTTACAAGCTATGCAAGCGATTATGAGTTTAAGTTATGTTTCATGATGAGTAATGCAAACGGTTATCTAAGGTTTTCGATGTATGTGCGCTAGAACTCGAGTAAGTGATCACTTTACCATTGGAACTCTAAGGGTAGGGACTGCTGGTTTGATCCACCCACTCGTAGGGGTCGCACCTCTTTGCATGGACGAGTGCCTAGTATGGTCATGGGGCAGTACTATGGGTTTGAACCCGCTCGTAGGGGTCGCGCCTCTTTGCATGGACGAGCGCCTTGTTTTCCGGCACAACGTCCGCGCGTAACCCGCGGGACGGAATTATTATTTTAGCTCGTAGTGGCAGCGCCACTTTGCATGGACGAGCACATGTTCCTGAAACGTTCGCGCGTAACCCGCGGGACGGTATTACTTATTTTAGCTCGTAGTGGCAGCGCCACTTTGCATAGACGAGCACAGTTCCCAGAAATGTTCGCGCGTAACCCGCGGAACGATTTTATCAGAATATGTTGATATAACTATGTTTTACCAAGCATGTGTTTTAATGATGCTATCAGAATTATGTTTCAGAATGATTTGTATCAAGATTATGATGCAATACGATTTATCAAGTTACTAAGACTTGTGAACTCACTCAGTTTATACTGATTCAAATGTTTTTACGTGTCTTTCAGGAGATAACTAGGTAGCGCATGGAGTCACACTTAGAGCACCTCACGCTGAACATCTAAACTAGCTTTTTGGAAGATTTTAGTTCTATCCCTTCGATGCGCGTGGTTGTTCCCGCCGCGCATGGGGATATGGCGTGGAAATCTTCAATAATTTTTATACTTGGATGTTTTTATAATTTTTAAACAATGTATTTGTATTAAACTTTTCATGCGCAATGAAAATCTTTGAATCTTTGCAATGGCCCGTGCTTAAGTATCAATTCCCACTCGCGCGCGCCCGGCTGTTTCCGCCGCTCAGGGCCGGGTGTGACACTTGCCGACCATCTGACTGATAACGGCTTCAAGAGAGGGACGGTCGACTGCACTTTATTTTATAAGAATATTGGTGATGATCTTCTCCTAGTTCAGATATATGTCGATGACATTATTTTTGGGTCAAAAAATGACAAGTTATGTAAGGAGTTCGAGAAGTCAATGCAAACAAAGTTCGAAATGACAAGTTATACACGAACAACACGTTGAAACTGCATTGCTCGGTCATAGTCTTCCCGACGCTCGATCAATATCTTATTCTTGAAGAGCACGTCATTGTCAGTCTCAGTCAAATTCACGAGCTACATTGGATCAATAATCTTAATCACCTCGGTCTTTAAACCCTTTCCCAAAACAATAATGGCCTCGCCAGTAAGATTGTCATAATACCAACGGTTGAAAGATAAATACATATGTTGATTAAGGGTCTTGACTGGTACACGATTTATCGTCTTTGGCAGTTTTACTTTAAGCACGAGCTTCCTCCAACCCGTCCTTGGATCAATTTAGTCAATACTTTTACGGGTTGGTATCTGCGGCTTAAAGAATTTAAACCCGTGGTTCACCTCAAACAGAAAATGTTGATGGAACCAATTTGCTGGGTGATTTCCACCACAGTTTATGAAAGGTCGGCGCGCGATGGTACGAACATCCCAATGCAATAATGAGAGAACATCAGTAATGTTTTCATAGTACTGGACGCCGTTCTCCCATTTAACAATACAGACCTTTGAATAAGAATCTTAAAGCCATGAAATAATATCACCTTGTACTTTTGATACAGCTTTAAAGGAAGTCATTCGATTGGCTTGAGCATGTGCAACAGCTTCCACTTTTAGCTCTTTATCAACATACATGTATGCATCAATAATCTTACGTGCTCTCTTGTCTCTACATGCAAACCATCCTTGAATATCATCAACGGATGGATCAGGCTTCGAATCCAACCTTGTGTCAGTGCTCTTGCCCTTTGAGACTTTCTCCAACTGATTTGACGTTTTCTTCAGTAAATACAGGAGCACCTTGATCAACGTATGATCATTGAAATAGATCAGGGTATTCAACAGCCGTCACATCCTAAATCTTGACCTCCTCATCTTCATAAATAAATGACGTGTTCATTTAAATCGTTGGATCAATCAAGATTTCCTCATCATTCCCAACCTCCACATCATTCTTAGTCTCTAGCACGTTCAGCTCATCTTCATTCAAACCCAGCAATATAGAGATCTACTCTCGTGTTAAGGACCGTTCCACAAACTGTCCCACTTCTATTTCATCAGCATTTACAATACTTCTGATCACCCCCGTACCATCAATAAATATAACAGTATTAGCCTTTATTGACTCAATTGGCTTTGCATTCTTCGAGTCTTGATAAACGACCAACTTTTTGTCAACATTACCAGCAACCCCGCTCTTACCTGCACTGGAGGATGAACCGTGAGTTTGTTTCGTCTCACTTCCCCCTACACCTGACTCATCTGGATCTTCATCATCATTTCTGAGCTTTATTAATTCATATTATTTACAA
The DNA here is from genome assembly GCF_021521415.1 of Bidens hawaiensis. Classification (NCBI taxonomy): domain Eukaryota; kingdom Viridiplantae; phylum Streptophyta; class Magnoliopsida; order Asterales; family Asteraceae; genus Bidens; species Bidens hawaiensis. The sequence continues at coordinate 236,029 of NW_027494693.1, read as the reverse complement.
GTAAGCTGCAGAATCATGTCCTCTTGTTCCTTTATCTTCACCCCCAGAGACGTAACAATCTCACAAAGGGCTTTGGTCTCTTTTTGGCATAAATAGATATAGCTCAACAGCTTTCTTTGATTTTCCATCATACGCTCTTGAGTCAAACCGTCAGCAGCCCTTTGATTTTCATAAAGATGAAGTAAGCTCAAGACCATATTCATTTGTTGATCCTGTGTCATAGCATGAAACGATGAAGGGATCTGCTGAACAGGACCTTGAGGACGATTAAGCCTCATAAATGAAATATCCATAGGCGGTGGTGGCATCATCATCGGTGTTGGTGAAATCACCGATGTTGCAGTCGTAGGCCTTGGAAATGTAGATAAAACAGATCGCGGAATCATACCAAGCCTAGGATTAGATGTGAATGTGGTTGTCAATGTGAGTTCTGGGGTGCTAGTTGTAAGCGGCACCACCGGTCTTTGAATAATAGACGACCTTGGAGGATGAACTCCAAAAGAAATACCCGCACCAGCAATCACTCTACGTTTAGATGACTCTTCACCAGCCACCTCTTTCCCGTTTCGTTTGTGTTGAGCAGCTTGAGCAACAGCTGCCTCAACTTCATTCTGTTGTTGATGATCATTACCACCCTCACCACCATCATCACCTTCATTACCATCGTTCCCACCTGGTCCTTCTTCACACTCAGAATCCGAGTCATCGTGGATCTAACGATCATTAGGAGGACATACATAATCAGGATTGGATACATGACCAATAAAGCTCTTGAACCTAGGTTGAGGATCTTGACGATATATCTTCATCCTTCTCGTTGTATCCCCTTTCCTATGCTCCAACTTCAATACGTCATTGCTGAGTGTTGGATCAATTACCAAATCACGAATCACATCCTAAACAAGAAGTTGGATAAATCATGGATACATTAAGAATTTCTTGCATCGATTCAATACAATACAGTTCTCTTTGAGATGATGGAAGATCATCTCCGAGAAGTTGAAAGGTTTGTTCAGAATTAATACGACGAATGCCGATTGAAACATGATACGACATTCAACAAAACCACCTTTCCTTCCACCAAGGCAATTTATAAGAACATGTAATAAGTACTTGTATGTGGGACACAAGTACGCCTTGTTATACATGGAAATCTCAAGATTACCAGTGTAGAACACACGATTAAATAGCCCCCTAATCAAATCCTTATGAACACTCGGATCATCCATAGTGTCACCAAACCTTAATACTCGTTGGATATCCTCGGTTGATATCACAACCGGTCTTTCATTCACCTCAACAGCAATATGATTTTACGTCTCCACATATCTAGCAGTGTTCCAGAATTGATGGATAATGCTGAACCGAACCTCCGGATTAGCTGTGAAAGCATAGTTGATACGTAAGCGATGGATAAAGGCCAGCATCTCCCCAAAAGTTTCCTTGTCCGCAAAGTTTGTACCAACTAAAGCACAAATGTTATGCTTTTTGTCATACGAGAGTAGTGGAAGATCTTGTTCTTGTTGTTGTTGTGGTTCAGCAGCAGGAGGATCTTGAACCATATTGTCAGCCAGAACTGAGAATAAATATACCTGAGACTTAGTAAAATGATCAATTAATAACATTAATATAAATTAAAATTTTATTTTATAATAATTTATAATGTCGTTCGTTAGATAAGCTAATTTGTTATAACGAACTGATGTTAAGTTATTAAGAACTGACTAATTCGTTATCAAGTAAATTATACGAATTAGTCATAACGAATCAAGATTGAAAGGATAATGAATTAAAGGGCGAATGGACTTTGCTTCGTTATCAATTTTATGAAAGAGTTGATTCGTTAAGCCCTGATAACGAACTGAACACGAATTAGTTTCAATTCGTTATCCTATGAAGAATCATCAGATTCGTTTAAATTTGAAATAATGAATCAGTCAATTCGTTATCTTCATCGTTACACGTGGAAAACGAATTTAAAATTAATTTATTAATCAATAACACGAATAAATAATGAAATGGAAGTAATTTGTGTTTTGTTCGTGCTTTTAGTTCGTTAAGTTATGTATAACAAATTAAGATCATTAATTACAGAGTGGCTGAAGCGAAGTAGCTAACGAATTACATTATTTCGTTATAAATACTCAAACGTTATATGTGAGTAACGAATTACATTTATATAATTTTCATTTATATTAATAAATCAATTAAAAAAAGAATATTTAAATTAATAAATAAATCAACGAAATCCCGTATCCCGATGATAAAATACCTTAACAAACTTTACCCAATGTGGTAAATTATAATACATTAACGTGTTTTACGTTCAAAAACACTTAACTCAAAAAAAATGATTGAATAATATGTAAAAGGAAAAGTAAAATCTTTTTGGTATTTTGCATTTTTGTCTCAAAATATTTACACGATTCTGAAATCATGTAAATACGGTAGTATATTTCTTATCACAAATTTGTGACACACTTAATATAAAAAAAATGTCGTGGTTAAAGACCGAGCTAATTAAAATTATTAATCCAATGTCGCTCGTGAATTTGACTGAGACTGACAATGATGTGCTCTTCAAGAATAATGTATTGATCGAGCGTCGTGAAGACTATGACCGAGCAATGCAGTTTCAACATGTAGTTCGTGTATGTCGCGAGCATGGAATTCACAGCTGTCGGGACTGGTAGACGAAGCGCTTCAAATAAGTTAAAGACAAAGAACTCAAGACGAGGGGGCGTCTGTGAGTACACGGTTTTGAGTCTCGAGTCTTTGTATTTATTGTTTTGTCTTTGTTATTATTATAATGAAAAGTTATTAATATTATAGTCCATTTCGTTAAAGTATGTCTAGTTCGTTTAGGATGTTTAACGAACTAGACTGTTAAGTTATTGTTCCTCCCATTCGTTAAGGATGTTTAACGAACGGGATGTAGTTCGTTATTTTTATTCCCATTCGTCATGGAATGTTGACGAATGGGACATAGCGAATAAGTTGATTCGTTATGTCTTGTTTATTTACATGTAATGTAACGAAGTGGATGCTAATTCGTTATGGCATGTGTAACGAATTATATCCATCTTCTATTTATAGAGGTTCATACCACTGGTTTATTTAAGTTTTGGGATTAAAGTAACAATACTCTATCTAATTCTCTCTGGATCAAAACTTCGCTTAATCTATTACATAATACACGTAATACAAATAATATATCATATATATATATAACTAATATCAATTAAGAGTAATCAATGAACTATGTCCGTGTTTAGTTGTATTAGATCTTAGATCTGAGGTTCTATCAAGTGGTATCAGAGCTTTCGGTGTTTGAATTGCTCTTGATTTGATGTTATTTGATTGATAATTGAAGTGTTTTTCATTTTCTTTTATTTTATTTGGTTTATAATGAATTCAATCGAATTAGCTGTTGATTTGGTTGATTATGGATTGAATTGAGGTGGATTTGTGTTCGGTAAGGTATAAGGATAGTGTGTGTGATTGGAATTGAGAATTGGTATGGTTTTTTTTTATTTGAGTTGTACGGAACAAAGATTAGTTTTTGGTTAAGTTGTGTTAGGAATTGGTTAAATTAGTGTACGAGATATTGCAATTTGGATTCGTAATGTGTATACGAGTAATTTGAGCTATTGGTTGGATGATTTGGAGTTATATTAAAGGAGTATTACAGATTTGTTTTGGTTTTGTGTGTTCATCAGATTTCCAGGTTTCTAGAAATTGATGATGAAGATTTGAAGATCTTCATAATCTGTTGAAGATTCGTTAACTTTAATTAATTCGTTATTGTAGTTCGTCATCAAGTTTAATTTGTGTTACCTGACTCGTCAAGAAAGTGGTCTGATTCGTTAATATAGTCTCTAACAAACTTGTGCCACGTGGAAAAGTTTGTTATAATAGTTTTAACAACCTGATTCATTAATTAACTGTATTTGATTCATTATCAACTGTAGCTACTTCGTGCTCCTTGATTCGTCACCTTGAATTATTGTTTCGTTACCTTGATTTGTTAAGTTGAATCATTGATTCGTTACATTGAGTTATGGTTCGTTAATCTTATTCGTGGGATTGATTCGTCAACTTAACCTGATTCGTTGACCTGATTTGTTGACTTAGTTCGTTAGTGATTCGTTACCATTTCGTTATAAGCTAATTCGTGTCCTACTGTTCCTTGTTAATTACAACCACTATTCCAAGTTCGTTACAATTTTTCAAATTCAGTCCTTGAAGTTTGAATTATAGATTAACTTGAATTAGTTGTTTACAATGGCTGGTTTGTATGCATTAACCTCTCAAAACGTACTAATGCAACAAATGTTTCAATTGGATACTGAAATTGGATCTCATTCCAAATGTCCAATACTGGTGAAAATTAGTGACTTTGCAAAAGGGAACCTCGTTTTCTTGCTCATCTTGGTTCTGTTCATTCTGACTGTTCCTATTGTCTTGATGAAGTATACACTGTTCCTATGATTGGTGATGAGACTACTGGTTTTACTCCTAAGGCCAGTTCACAATATTCTTAAGAGGAAAAGAAGGATTTGGAGATCAAAACAAAAGCGTATTTGACTCGTACTAGGACATTACCCGATAATATATTCCATCGGGTTGGAAGCATCAAGATTAGTGCTTCTTTGTTTCAACACATCCGAATGAGAAGCATGGGTAATACTGCGGAAAGTAAGAAAGTAATGTTAAAGTTTCAATTCAAAAATTTTAACTTACTCAAAGGTGAAACTGTTGAAGAAATGACAAATCGTTTCAATCATTTAATTGCTGAAATGGACAAGTTAAAGATTGAACCTTCTGAATCAGACAAGATAGATACGGTTAAAGGTTCTTTACCTAGTTCATACTCAACATTCGTGATGGTGTTGAAAGAGAATAATTATTTCAATAATGAAGATCTGACTGCTTCTTAGTTTATGAAACGGACTGAAGCTTGGGAATATGATCTAATGTGTCAAAAGTCATCTAAGGAAAGTCAAGATCCAGTTTTTTATGGTGGAAGTATGCCTTTAAGTTCAACAATATCTCCGATCACTACATTTCTCTCTCAGAATGCAAATGAAATTGCTACAACAATTTATAGTGATCCATGTGCATGCTTCTTGACTTCTGGAAGTTCTGGGTCATCTGGTGCTTCTAGTTCTTCTGGAGGTTCTGGAACTTCGGCTACTACAAATCAATTCTCAGCACCACCTAATGTGAACATGAAAGAGGCTGAACAAAATTTTGCCTTTTTATGTGCCTTCATGACTTCTTATGAAAATTTTGTTGGTACTAAAATTGCCACAAGTGAGTTAACTAATGAAGATTATAACCAAATCGATCCCGATGATTTGGAGTTCATGGATTTAAAAAGGAATATGGCAATGATAGTAAGAAAAGTGAAGAAGTTCATGCAAAGAAATGGCAAAGATCTTCCATCATTGAACAAGAATGTTGGTTTTGATAAGCTGAAAGTAAAGTGCTTTAACTGTCAAGAGTTTGGACACTTTGCCAAGGAGGGTGACAAACCAAAGAAGGAGTACACTGGTGCTCGAAGTCAAGATCGAAGTTCTTCTGTGAAACGGGGTAATGATGCTGACACATCTTCTGGAAAGAAACCATCTGTTTCTGGAACACAAGCGTTGCTATCTGATATTGATGGAGCTGATTGGTCACAAAGGTTGTTGTGAAACGACAATCAAGCTAACTTGGATATGTTCGAGTCAACTGAGTATTTCCAAGATGCACGTGGAAGTTAGCTATCTTCTGACAATGATACTGAGTCTGATTCTGATGACTCATTTGGGAAGCAACCAACTGCTTTTGCTTGCATCGCCAAAATTAACGAGGTTAGTTCTTCTGTTTCTTGTTGATTGTGAGAAAAATAAGCCTAAGTTAGAATCATTGAAAAATCATAATGATTGTTTGGTGAAATAAATTTCTTCGCTTAAGGATACTTGTAGACAATCTTTAGAATCTCAAATGAGATCTAGGGAGAAAATTGAAGCATTGTCTGTTAGTAATCATGATCTTTAAGCTGAGTTATTAGTCAATATGACAGCAACGATCAAAAATTTCAAGAAATCTTGAAACATCGTTCTAAGATAACTGAGCTTGAAAATGAGGTTCTTGAGTTGAAAAATAAATTGGGAAAATTTAGAACTTCATCATTTTTGCTAAACGAAATTATTGAAGTATCAAGTAAGCAAAAAAGATTCAAAGAAAGGTGTGGGATTTGTTGAAGTACCATCACCATTTCACAATGATTACACATCAAATTTGTTAGTACACGGTTTTCTGACTGGTGATTTGCAGTTAAAGTATTCAAGATTAAAGTATTCGATAGCTACGGAAAAGGGGGTGTCTGTTAGTGCACGGTTTTGGTGTCCGTAGCAATCGAATAAGTTATAGATAGTCTAGGTTGTTTATTTAATGTAATTCGTTAGTTATCTAGACTACTTCGTTAAGGTATGATCCCATTCGTTATGAAGCATAACGAATGAGGGCCAGTTCATTAAGTTATTACCATTAGTTATGGAAGCATAACGAATGGTGTCTAACTCGTTATGAAGATATAACGAATTAGACTTAACTTAACGAACTAGAGCATATGGTCTATTTATATGTTTCTCATGCTTATAAATTATGTGTAGATATTGAGAGATCTAGATCTAAGTTATTATGATCTCCATAAGTTATTATTCCACACCATAATGTATTCTCTCTTATTTATCAATAAATTATGAATTTAAAGTATTAATCTCGTATTGTGTTTATTGACGTATCGACGCGGCTAGATCCTTGGTGGGTTCAAACAATTTTTTTTTGTACAAATAACTTCAATCATTTAATTTAATTAAAACTGATAAACAAGTTGTTAGCCTTGGACTACAACACCAAGTTCAGGATTTAACTGCCTGCCTAAATAAAGGACATTTTCTTTGAATGTAGGAGCATCCATGCTCTTCATACTCAGATTTGGAAAACCACATTTGCTGAAAAGACCCGAGGGACGCTAGTATGCTCCCTCCTATCCATACGTTGAACCTTCTTTCAGTAGAGTTTCCATTAGCCAACACTTTAACTCTAGCAGATTGAGGAAATTCCTCCAGCAAGTCTTTCTCAAGACGTTCTTTCAATTGTTGCATTGATGTTGTGCCACCAGCAAGCAGGTTACAATTGAACAATTCTCTCCGGATATCAACATCACACTTATTTATGCTTTCTATAACCATTTGTGGAAATCCACGAGCAGCAGCAATGTCTATGGAACCTTCCATACCATGTATAGTCTTAATCAATGATGGATTGAACAGAACGTCAGGAGTCTTGAATCCTTCAGAACCTATTTCTAGAGTCTATCCATCAGGAAGTTCATATGATGTCATCGGGATGTTCGAATAATATGCATCATCGTATGGAGTATCAGGGGCACGACATACACATTCCGTTATATCGTTGGCAATAACCATCTGGCAGTACAGGCGATAAGTTTCAGTTGTGTTGGGAAAATCAAGATCTACAGTCTGAAACTCTCCTGGACGAACTTCCTTACGTTTAAAAGAGTATCGAGGCCTTATATTAACACCTTTGCTTTCCAAGCTTTTAATTAAGCAATCAGTAAGAAATTCTCCTCCAATTGGAGACACAGAGACAGCCTTCTGTAGAACATAACCATCATGTACAGGGGCAACAACAGTTGATCCACCACCACTATCAACGACCAACGAGGTAGCACGTCCTGAAGCAAAAGATGTGAGAACCGCATTTTTGGCTATAAACAATGCAGGAGCTTGGTATTTTTCAAACATAAGCTCCGCTGTCTTTTCTCTCTGTTGCTGAGTGTTAAAAGATGGTTCTTCAAGTAGCATTGGGTGCTCTTTAGGATCAACCAGCAGGCATTCCCTGAAAGCATGACCCCAAATGTTTTCCACAATATCCAAATCAGCAACAATTCCATCCTTAAGAGTACCCAATACATTAGGAACATCCCAGAAAATTTTCGATTAAGAAACTTTTTCCCGGATTTCCCGCCAAAAATTCACCGAAAATTGTCGAAAAATAAATATTTTCTCCAAAATTTTCAAGAATGAAATCTCACTTACGAGGAGTATTCAGGAAAAAAATTCGCGCAAGAAAAATTTTCCCGCCAAATTACTCTTTTTTTTAACGAATCACCTCTCCATTCGTTATAAATATCCACTCCATTCGTTAACTTAGTTCGTGCTCTCCAATCTTAATTTGTTATAACAATCACACGAATGGCCTACCATTCGTTAAGATATCCATTTCGTCATACACATTAACGAATTACCATAATTCGTTACCTTTAACTTAACGAATTATCTTAATTCGTTATCATTAACTTAACGAATTACCATGACGAATCAACTTAACGAATCTCCTTAATTCGTTATCATTAACTTAACGAATTACCATGACGAGTTAACTTAATTCGTTATCATTAACTTAACGAATCTCCTTAACGAATTACCTTAATTCATTATCTTTAACTTCACGAACTACTATAACGAATTATCTTAATTTGTTACCTATACTTTAACGAATTACCTTAACGAATTAACATAATTCGTTAAATTCCTGTAACGAATTAGCTACAGTAGATTCGTTAAACTCTTTTAACGAATTAGCTACAGTAACCTAACGAATCAGGTTGTTGGATCTGAACTGCTCGCCGGAAAAATGTAATTCGCCGGAAAAATCAGTTAAATGGCCGGAAAATCGCAGATCTGGCCAGAATCTGTAGATCCAAGCGTCACCCATGGCAGATTCATCATAACACCATAATAAATCATGAAAATCACACCGAACACTCGGGATTTCATACTAATTACGAATATAACATCCAATTAACTTAACAACCACTTATTCATCACCAAATAAATCGAAAAGTAACATGCTCTTCCATGGTGAATTCCTCAATACACCATAACTTAACACCAAATTACACCAGTAGCTTCGTATTCCCTTAACTAACACGAATCTACCATCAATTCCACCATTCATCCATAACTTAATCCAAATCTGATCAAAACAGTCCAAAACTCGAAGAACATGAAGAACACGAAAATAACCAGATTCAATACCTTAATTGATGCACCGAGAGCAGCCTTCTGCTTTGATACCAATTATTGAAACCTACCAAGGATCTTGCCACGTCGATACATCAATTAAACAATTCGAATACACGAGATCTAAACGTTAAATACATACTTTATTAATAGCTTAATAGATGAATACATTATGGTGTGGAATAACTTATGGTGAGCATATTCAATAACTTAGATCTCTCTCTATGTACATACATAATTAAGAGCATGAGCAACATATATATAGGCCACATGCTCTTGTTCGTTAAGTTAAGTCTAATTTTGTTATATCTTCATAACGAGTTAGACACCATTCGTTATGATTTCAAAACGAATGGTAATAACATAACGAACTAGCCCTCATTCATTATGCTTCCATAACGAATGGGCTTATACTTTGACGAACTAGTCTTGTTAACTAACGAATGGGCCTCATTCGCTATACAATTCATAGGGAATGGGCCATTTTACATTAAATATACATTCTAGACTATCTATAACTTATTCGATTGCTACGGACATCAAAACCGTGCACTAACAAAATCCTTTTGCTAGAATGAAGAAACTATTGTTAATGAACCAGTTGTTGACACAACTCTTAAAAGTTATAAAAATGAAAATATGAATGATCAAGTTTCATAAAAAAAAACCTCATATTCAAAGCAAAAAGGTCTTTGTTGAAACTAATGTTGAAAAAGTACTTGTCGAGGATGTATTTAAATCGGAAGTTATACACAAAAATCTGGACATTCCACGTTCAAATCAAATTTTATGTGAACCTCATGAATTTGAGGAGGTTGTGTATGATTAGAATACAACTCAAGTGAAAAAGGAGGAACAAGTTAAGGTTAAACTGGTGAAGGCCAAGAAATCAGAAAAACCTAAAATTTCTGATGAGGATTTGATGCGTTTTATCAATCCTGTAGCTTCAAAACCATCAACTGGTCGTGTGTTTAAGCTTAAAGGAATAAGCACAATGTTCACTGAGAAAGACATTCCACTCGATATCATCAAACCCGAATTGATTGAAAGTGACTTTCACAATGAAACCTCTAAGGTACAAGACCTTGAAAACAAGTTTGTGAAATCTAAGACATCAAAAGTGGTAGATCCGTTCATAAAAGTGAAAAGTTTGTTAAAATCTGCTAAAAATTTTCAGTTTTTAAAGTCAAATGCAACTGATTCCTTACAAATCTTTTCAAATTGTTCGAATTTGGATTTTTATATGAAACAAAAATTTGTGACTTTTGATGACTTGGATAAGGGTCTAATTGCTGGAGTTTATCATCAACCTTCAACTGCACATGTTTCTGCAAAACCATTACATGCACGTGTTGACATGAGAACATGCTTTCTCTGTGGTGTACACGTATATGTTGTTAGAAACAGTGGATTGAAGAAATCTCAACATCTTCATCCATTTATCTAGGAACAATCCACACCTATTCCTTTGATCAAGGAGATTTTGAGATGACCAACGTCGTTTGATGATGAAACTCACATTATGTTGTTATGCGATCTCCTCGATAAAATGATATTTATGTGTTAAACATGCCTTCTAAAGTATCAAATTCTGTGGAATGTGTTTTGTTTCTAAGGAAACTAAAAAAGACACGATTCTCTGGCACAGAAAGATGGACCATATTCATGTTAGAAAGATGAATTATTTAATGGCTAATGACTTGGTCGAAGGTGTTACCTTGAAACATTTTAAATTATCCAACCACTGTGTTGCTTGTAAAAAGGGAAAACAGAAAAAGAATTCACACCCATCTAAGTTACACAATACCATTGAAACTCCATTGGAACGACTTCATATGGATTTGTTCGGTCCTGTGAATCATGCGAGTATCGCTGGAGATTGGTATTGTTTAGTCATCACTGATGATTATTCAAGATATTAATGGGTTTTATATATGAGTTCAAAAGATCAGACACCCATTCTGGTTCAAAACTTAATCACTAAGAACGAATCACTATACAAACTGAAAGTGAGATGGATTCGAAGGGATAATGGTACAGAGTTTAAGAAAAATGTGTTGGATTTCTTTGGTATTAAAAAAGGAATTCATCATGAATATAGTTCTCCTTACGTACCACAACAGAATGGGGTGGCTGAAAGAAAAAAATAGAACATTGATTGAAGCAGCAAGAACTATGCTTTCAGATTCTAAGCTTCCTGTTCAATTCTGGAACGAGGCTGTGAATACTGCTTGCTATACGCTCAATCGTGTTTGGACTGTGAAGAAGCTTCAAAAGACGAGTTATGAGCTTCTGAACAAAAGAAAACCTAATTTAAAGTACTTGGAACCATTTGGTTGTCCTTGTAATATGTTGAAGAAAGATGCGGGAAAATTCAAAGAAAAAGCTATTGAAGGTTATTTCTTGGGTTACGCATCACCTAAGAAGAGAGTATTTAACTTTACCTCGGGTTGTGTAGAGGAGTGGTACTATGTTGATTGTCAAAGGTACACCACACCTTCCCAAGGAAAAGGTCCTGATTGGATGTTTAATTATGAGAGTTTATTTAATTCTTTTACTCAAATGGAGGATCAACTGGATGACGATTTGGTTCGTGCATATTTAGAAGATCAATTCTTACCTCCAAGATCTTCTAGTTTTGTTTATATTGATGCTTCACAAGATGATCTTCCTGATAGATATGATGTGATTTCAATTTCATCTGATGATGGTCATTTTGTTTATTCTTCCTCGGCTCCTTTTCCTGAAACACATGAGATTGGTGAATCGTCTCTTGATGGTGAGGAGAATCTCACTAATTTAACAGAAAATGTAGATGTTCCTGTGAATTCCACTCTTAGGATTCATAATTATCATCCAAAGGAAAACATCATTGGGGAACTAGATGTGGGTGTGCAAACACGTCATCAAGTTGCCTTTTCAAGTGAGAATAATGTATTGTCTGCATATGCGGATTTACATTCCTCTGGAATTGTAAATCTTGCCAAATACACTTGCTTTCTATCCTAAGTAGAGCCAACAACGACCTGTATGACACTTGAAGATCCTTCTTGGGTAGAAGCAATGCAAGAGGAATTGCAACAGTTTAACCGACTGGGTGTATGGGATCTTATAGATAAACCTACTAGAGTCAAAAAGCCTTTTTACGACTAAGTGGGTATTTAAATGTAAAAAGGATGATGGTGGGGTGATCGTGAGAAACAAAGCACGGCTAGTGGTGCAAGGTTTCCATCAGCAAGAGGGTATAGACTACACTGAGGTATATGCTCCGGTTGCTAGATTGGAAGCTATACGAATCTTTCTGGCTTATGCGGCTTAAAAGAATATTAAAGTTTATCAAATGGATGTGAAAAGTGTTTTTCTCAACAGAGAATTGCATGAGGAAGTGTTTGTATTAAAGCCTCCCTGGTTTTGAAGATCCTGATTATCCGAATCGAGTTTACCGCTTAAACAAGGCCCTGTATGGCTTACATCAAGCCCCGAGAGCTTGGTATGGCACGCTTGCCGACCATCTGAATGATAACGGCTTCAAGCGAGGGACTGTCGACTGCACTTTAGTTTATAATAATATTGGTGATGATCTTCTCCTCGTTAAGATATATGTCGACGACATTATCTTTGGGTTAACAAATGGTAAGTTATGTAAGGAATTCGAGGTCAATGCAAACAAAGAACAAAATGAGCTCGATGGGAGAGATGAACTTCTTTTTAGGGTTGCAGGTTCATCAGTCTGAGAAAAGAGTCTTCATTCACCATACTAAGTAAGTGAACGATGTCTTGAGCCGATTCAAGATAACTGCCGGAAAAATCCCTTCAACTCCTCTCCCCTTGGGTCACAATTTATCACAGGATGAATCGGAGGATACCGTCGATCCTACCCTTTATCGAGCTATGATTGGTTCCTTAATGTATCTTACAACTTCTCGACCTGACATAATGTTTGCAGTTTGTTTATGTGCTAGGTACCAAGCAAGTCCCCGAGTGACTCACCTGGCAGTGGTCTAGCGTATTCTTCAATATCTGTGGGGTAATCCTGACATCGGGTTATGGTACCCCAAGTACGATAATTTTGAACTCACCGCATTTTCTGACTCAGACAATGGAGGGTGCAAGATCAATTTCAAATCGACTACTGTAGGGTGTCAATTCTTAGGAAGCCGGTTTGTTTCCTACCAGTGTAAGAAGCAGACAACGGTCTCCACATCAACCGCTGAAGCAGAAGATGCCGCAGCCTCAAGTTGCTATTCACAAGTTTTATGGATCCAACAACATCTGCGCGACTACGATTTGAAGTTTCTTACTACTCCAATTTTAATTGATAACTCTTTTGCCATTAGCATCACCCAAAATCCCGTACAACACTATAAAACGAAACATATCGAAATTCGATATCATTTCATACGAGATTATTTTGAAAAGAAGTTAATTGATCTTGAGAAAGTACATACCGATTTTCAAAAAGCCGGTCTATTTACCAAGGCATTTGAAAAAACTCGTTTTAAGTTTTTGATTGGATTAAATGGATTAAAAACCCTTACTGATATCCTGAAAGAAGGATAATTATCTTTATTTTCGGTTTATTTTTCTTTTATTTTATTTTGATTTGGATTTTTGGGGTGAAATAGAAAATGCAAAAATATTGTGCTTTTAGTTTGTATAGATAAAACCCAAAAACGTTGAAAAATTTGAAAAAGTCAAAAATATTGTGTTTTCCTGTTTAAAATATTCTAAAAATCCAAAAACATTAAAAATTTTGAAAAACCAAAAATATTGTGTTTTTCAGTTTGTGTAGAAAAATCCGAAAAAAACAAAAAGATTGTGAAGTTTTATTGTGTTTTATAAAGCTCGAAAAAGACAAAAAGATTGTGTTTTATGTATGTAAAGAGAAAATCCAAAAAGATTTTTGCATAATTGCACTGATATATATGTCAATTACTTACATTTGAAGGACATATACATGTATATATTTGGTCCTGATGTTTACTTGTAAATATTCAGGATAGCCATTTACCTGACAATGGAATGTAGTTGGGGCGATTGTTATGCGTCTTACTTTAATCTCTCGCTGAAAAGTATGTCAGTTATTGAAGTTTGTGGGACATGCTTGCATGTTTTGCTCCTATTATCTACCTGTAGATTAATAGGATAGCCATTAATCTATAAACTGAAAGTGACTGGGGCGATTGAATTTTTATTTTTTTTTATGCTCCTCAAAATTGAGTTTTGAAGCAAAATGAGAAAATGATAGTACATTGATCATTTGGTCCCATATCCAGAAAGAAATAAGCTTAAAAGACTGAGTGGTTTATTGCATTGGAGCATTGATAAGTGTTAAACAAGCTGTTAGAGTAAAGTATGTGATATAAAGATAAAGAAATGTCAAATTGAAAGAGGTGTTAGCCTCTAACAAAAATCTCGGTAATGATGGCAGAAATGTAATAGCCTATCATACTCAAGCCTTATATTTGTTTGATCACCAAAAATAAAATATAGCAAATAACAAGCGTTAGTGTTCTTAACACTGAGAGTCTTTATGCGGCTTAACCGTCTGGGTATTCATAAGCATGAATATTTCATTCGCTTTTAGAGCAAACGCAAAGTCATTAAACTTGATCACTGTTGTACCTCGTACAAATTTAAAATACTTAATTGATCAAAATCCGCTGTTAGTCATACATTTGTTCCTCCCTTGCGCGCTTTTCAATACCAGTAAGAAACGAACCCCAGGGGATACAATGTATGTAAGCCAACAGATGGACTCGTGCATACTCACTCACAGTAAAGGAAACTTAATGCATTGCTCAAAAATTTCTATAAATTCAAATTTTGATAAATAATATAATGGTTTAAGTCAAATTGGGGTGATATGGTAAAAATCAAATTAAGCTTGAACCGAGATTAGAGGCTGATAGTTTCTGATATTCTGAACTCTAATTGTTCATTTTATCATATCACAGAAACGCTTGAAAGTTTGTTATAAGATTTAAGTGGACAACAATATCAATGACCGACTTAACGCCAGTCATAATATCGCTGAAATATAAAACTATGATAAAAGGGAAATTTGGTCAATATGATTCTCTGCTTAAACTCGTCAAAAATCCGAAAACATGTACTGCTTTGGAAAATCATACAAAAAAATTATTTTATTTTCTGCTTTATGTCTTTATCTTCGAATATTTTACATGTAAATATTTTGAGACAAAAATGCAAAATACCAAAAAGATTTTACTTTTCCCTTTACATATTATTTAATCATTTTTTTAAGTTAAGTGTTTTTGAACGTAAAACACGTAAAGGTATTATTACAATTTATCACAATGGGTAAGGTTCGTTAAGGTATTTAATCATCGGGATACGGGATTTCATTGATTTATTAATTAATTTAAATATTCTTTTATTTAATTGATTTATTAATTTAATTTAAAATTAAATAAATGCAATTCGTTACTCACATATAACGTATGAGTATTTATAACGAATTAATGTAATTCGTTAGCTACTTCGCTTCCGCCACTCTGTAATTAATGATCTTAATTCGTTGTATATAACTTAACGAACTAAAAGCATGAACTAAACATGAATTACTACCAATTCATTAATTATATGGGTTATTTATTAATAAATCAATTTTAAATTCGTTTGCCACGTGTAACGATGAAGATAACAAATCGACTTATTCGTTATTTCAAATTTAAACGAATCAGATGATTCCTCACTTTGGAAACTGTGTCAAGCTGTTACTTATAGGGATTCGTGAAACCCATTCATTTCACTATTCACTTTCTTCTCAATTAAGCAAAGGCACTCTGGCCAAGTTTTTCAGAAAAACTTAACATTAACGAAACCCTATTTTGATCATCAATTCTAAATCGCAAGGTAAAGGTGATTCAAATGCAATGTATTTCTTCAGTTTTATGAACATTTACACGGTTAATTAATCGTTTATATCATCGGTTTTTAAGTTATTCTTATGACCTGCATTTTACCTAACTTAAACCATGTTTTAATCCAACTGGATAACACGAATCGTGTTTCGCTGTATTTTCGTGATCCTTAGGGTCATTTGATTGGATTTACATCGTCGATTATGTGAGAATTGAATCAGTCTCGACCTTTGACTGTTCATGTTCTTGCTAATTTTGAATTTGACTTTACTTAGTCAAACAGTAAGTTTTATTCATGACCATTCGTCATGGATAACGAATTGAAACTAATTCGTGTTCAATTCGTTACCAAGGCTGAACGAACAACTCTTTCATAAAATTGATAACGAATCAAAGTCAATCCGCCCTTTAATTCGTTATCCTTTCAATCTTGATTCGTTATGACTAATTTGTATAATTTACTTGATAACAGATTAGTCAGTTCGTAGTAACTTAACATCAGTTCGTTATAACGAATTAGCTTATCTAATGAATGACATTATAAATTATTATAAAATAAAATTTTAATTTATATTAATGTTATTTATTGATCATTTTACTAAGTCTCGGATTTATTTATTCTCAGTTATGGCTGACAATATGGTTCAAGATCCTCCTACTGCTGAACCACAACAACAACAAGAACAAGATCTTCCACTACTCCTGTATGAAAAAAAGCATAACATTTGTGCTTTTCTTGGTACAAACTTGCTGACGAGGATACTTTTGGGGAGATGTTGTCCTTTATCCATCGCTCACGTATCAACTATGTTGTCACAGCTAATCCGGAGGTTCGGTTCAGCATTATCCGTCAATTCTAGAACACTGCTAGATATGTGGAGACGGAAAATCATATTGCTGCTGAGGTGAATGAAAAACCGGTTGTGATATCAACCGAGGATATCCAACGAGTGTTAAGGTTTGGTGACACTATGGATGATCCGAGTGAATTTAATAAGGAGTTGATTAGGGGACTATTTAATCGTGTGTTCTACACTGGTAATCTTGAGATGTCCATGTATAACAAGGCGTACTTGTGTCCCGCATACAAGTACTTATTACATGTTCTTATACATTACCTTGGTGGATGGAAATGTGGTTTTGATGAATGCCGTATCAAGCTTCAATCAGCATTCGTCGCATTAATTCTGAACAAACCTTTCAACTTCTCGGAGATGATCTTCGATCATCTCAAAGAGATTTGTATTGTAGTGAATCGACAAGAAATTCTTAATGTATCCACGATTTATCCAACTTCTTGTTCAGGATGCGATTCATGATTTGGTAATTGATCCAACACTCTGTAATGATGTATTGAAGTTGGAGCATTGAAAGCATATATAATAAGGAGGACGAAGATATACCGTCAAGATCCTCAACCTAGGTTCAAGTGTTTGATTGGTCATATATCCAATCCTGATTATGTATGTCCTCCTAATGATCATTGGATACACGATGACTCGGATTCTGAGCGTGACGAAGGACCAGGTGGGAACGATAGTGATGATGGTGATAATGGTGAAGGTGGTAATGATCATCAGCAACAGACTAAGTCGAGGCAGCTGTAGCTCAAGCTTCTCAACGCAAACGAAAAGGGAAAGAGGTGGCTGGTGAAGGGTCATCTAAACGTTGAGTGACTGTTGGTGCTGGTATTTCTTTTGGAGTTAAGTTTCCAAGGTCGTCTATTATTCCAAGACCGGTGGTGCCGCATACTACTAGCACCCCGGAACTCACATTGACGGCCACACTCACATCTGATCCTAGGCTTGGTATGATTCCGCAATCTCTTTTATCTATATTACTAAGGCCTACGACTACAACATCGGTGGTTTCACCAACACCGATGATGATGCCACCACCGCCTATGGGTATTTCATTTATGAGGCTTAATCGTCCTCAAGGTCCTGTTCAGCCGATCTCTCCATCGTTTCATGCTATGACACAGGATCAACAAATGAATATGGTCTTGAGCTTACTTCATCTTTATGAAAATCAGGTGGCTGTTGATCGTCTGACTCAAGAGCTTATGATGGACAATCAAAGAAAGCTGCTGAGCTATGTCTCCTTCTGCCAAAAAGAGACCAAAGGCCTTTGTGAGATTGTTACGTCTTAGGGGGTGAAGATAAAAGACCAAGAGGACATGATTCTGCAGCTTACATGTAAAGAAGATGAACTAAAGAAGCTCAGAAATGATGATGAAGATCTAGATGAGTCAGGTGCAGGGGGAAGTGAGACGAAACAAACTCACGGTTTATCCTCTGGTGCAGGTACGAGCGGGGTTGCTAGTAATGTTGACAAACAATTGGTCGTTTATCAAGACTCGACGAATGCTAAGCCAATTGAGTCGATAAAGGCTAACTGTTATATTTATTGATGGTACGGGGGTGATCAGAAGCATTGTGAATGCTGATGAAATAGAAGTGGGACAGTTTGTGGAACAGTCCTTAACACGAGAGCAGATCTCTATACTGTTGGGTTTGAATGAAGATGGGCTTAACGTGCTAGAGACTTAGAATGATGTGGAGGTAGAGAATGACGAGGAAATGTTGAATGATCCAACGATTCAAATGAACACGTCATTTATTTATGAAGATGAGGAGGTCGAGATTGAGGACATGACGGCTGAGAAATACCCTGATCTATTTCAACGATCATACGTTGAACGGCGCGGTTCCATCTACTTCGGAACCATACTGATATATGGTGAGTTTGCGTTTCATCGTTTTCTTTTTTCTATGTATTTCTCTAGCACACCGCTTGCCTATTCCGACTAAGCAGCCCGGTGTGCATAAGCAAAAACAGAACGCCTAAAAGCATTCTGGTTGGAAGAGAGAAGGTGTTGGTTCATTAGAACCATATAAACCGATACCCAAAACTCCCATTAAGAGAAAAATAGAACCCCCCGCCGTGTACAAAATAAATCAGGGTGCTCCTGTATTTACTGAAGAAAATGTCAAAGCAGCCGAAGATCAGTTGGAGAAAGTATCAAAGGGCAAGAGCATTGACACAAGGTTTGATTCGAAGCCTGATCCATCTATTGATGATATTCAAGGATGGTTTGCATGTAGAGATAAGAGAGTATGTAAGATTATTGACGCATACAGGTATGTTGATAAAGAGCTGAAAGTGGAAGCTGTTGCACATGCTCATGCCAATCAGATGACTTCATTTAAAGCCATGTCAAAAGTACAAGGTGATATTATTTCATGGCATTACGATTCTGATTAAAAGTTCTGTATTGTTAAATGGGAGAACGGCGTCCAGTACTATAAAAATAATACTGACGTTCTCTCATTACAGAGTTGGGATGTTCGTACCCTCGCGTGTCGACCTTTCATAAACCGAGGTGGAATCACCAAGAAAATTGGTTCCATCAACATTTGTGGTTTGAGGTGAACCACGGGTTTAAATTCTTTAAGCTGCAGATACCAACCCGTAAACGTATTGACGAAATTGATCCAAGGAAGGGTTGGAAGAAGCTCGTGCTTAAAGTAAAACCGCCAAAGACGATGAAGCGTATACCATTCAAGACGCTTAATCAGCATATGTATTTATCTTTCAACCGTTGGTATTATAACAATCGTACTGGCGAGGCTGTTAGTGTTTTGGGAAAGGGTTTAAAGACCGAGCTGATTAAGATTATTAATCCAATGTGGATCGTGAATTTGACTGAGACTGACAATGACGTGCTCTTCAAGAATAAGATATTGATCGAGCGTCGTGAAGACTATGACCAAGCATTGCAGTTTCAACGTGTTGTTCGTGTATGTCACGGGCATGGAATTCATAGCTTTCGGGACAGGTAGACGAAGCGCTTCAAATAAGTTAACGACAAAGAGCTCAAGACGAGGGGGTGTCTGTTAGTGCACGGTTTTACGTCTCAAGTCTTTGTATTTATTGTTTTGTCTTTATTATTTTTATAATGAAAAGTTATTAATATTATAGTCCAGTTCGTTAAAGTATGTCTAGTTAGTTAAGGATGTTTAACGAACTAGACTGTTAAGTTATTCTTCCTCCCATTCGTTATGGATGTTTAACGAATGGGATGTAGTTCGTTATGTTTATTCCCATTCGTCATGGAATGTTGACGAGTGGGGCATAACGAATCAGTTGATTCGTTATGTCTTGTTTATTTATATGTAATGTAACGAAGTGGATGCTAATTCGTTATGACATGTGTAACGAATTAGATCCATCTTCTATTTATAGAGGTTCATACCTCTGGTTTATTTAAGTTTTGGGATTAAAGTAACAATAATCAGTCTAATTCTCTCTGGATCAAAACTTCGCTTAATCTATTACATGATACACATAATACAAATAATACATCATATATAAATATATATACATATAACTAATATCAATTACGAGTAATCAATGAACTAGATCCATGTTTAACAGTATTAGATCTTAGATCTGAGCTTTCATAATTTATTAAGTGTGTCACAAATTTGGGATAAGAAATACATTATCGTATTTGATGACAAAGAATGTCTTATTCTTAAAACGGGATACGTCATTCCCGAGGACATGGTTGTCATGCGATCTCCTCGATCGAATGATATTTATTTGTTAAACATGTCTTCTAAAGTATCAACATCTGTGGAAACGTGTTTTGTTTCTAAGACAACTTAAAAAGGACACTATTCTCTGGCATAGAAGGATGGGTCATATTCATGTTAGAAAGATGAGTTATTTAATGGCTAATGACTTGGTCGAGGGTGTTTCCTTGAAACATTTTAAATTATCCGACCACTATGTTGCTCGTAAAAATGGCAAACAGAAAAAGAAATCACACCCATCTAAGTTACACAATACCATTGACACTCCATTGAAACGACTTCCTATGGATTTGTTCGGTCCTGTGAATCATGCGAGTATCGCTAGAGATTGGTATTGTTTAGTCGTCACTTATGATTATTCAAGATATTCGTGGGTTTTATTTATGAGTTCAAAAGATCAGACACCCATTCTGGTTCAAAACTTAATCACTAATATCGAATCACAATACAAACTGAAAGTGAGACGGATTTGAAGTGATAATGGTACTGAGTATAAGAACAATGTGTTGGATTTATTTTGTATTCAAAAAGGAATTCATCATGAATATAGTGCTCCTTACGTACCACAAAAGAATGGGGTGGCTGAAAGGAAAAACAGAACATTGATTGAAGCAGCAAGAACTATGCTTATAGATTCTAAGCTTCCTGTTTAATTCTGGAACGAGGCTGTGAATACTGCTAGCTATACGCTGAATCGTGTTTTGACTATGAAGAAGCTTCAAAAGACGAGTTATGAGCTTCTGA
Source organism: Bidens hawaiensis (assembly GCF_021521415.1). Taxonomy (NCBI): domain Eukaryota; kingdom Viridiplantae; phylum Streptophyta; class Magnoliopsida; order Asterales; family Asteraceae; genus Bidens; species Bidens hawaiensis. Next base: position 214,696 of record NW_027494693.1, on the reverse strand, counting down.
ACAAGAGAAAACCTAATTTAAAGTACTTGGAACCATTTGGTTGTCCTTGTACTATGTTGAAGAAAGATGCGGGAAAATTCAAAGAAAAAGCTATTGAAGGTTATTTCTTGGGGTTACGCATTACCTAAGGAGAGAGTATTTAACTTTACCTCGGGTTGTGTAGAGGAGTGGTACCATGTTGATTGTCAAAGATACACAACACCTTCCCAAGGAAAAGGTCCTGATTGGATGTTTGATTATGAGAGTTTATTTAATTCTTTTACACAAATGGAGGATCAACTGGATGATAATTTGGTTCGTGCGTATTTAGAAGATCAATTCTTACCTCCGAGATCTTCTAGTTCTTTTTATACTGATGCTTCACAAGATGATCTTCCTGATACACCTGATGTGATTTCAATTTCATCTGATGATGGTCACTTTGTTGATTCTTCCTCTGATCCCTTTCCTAAAACACATGAGATTGGTGAATCGTCTCATGATGCTGAGGAGAATCTCACTAATCTAACAGACAATGTTATTTTCCTGAGAATCCAACTCTTCGGATTCATAATTATCATCCAAAGGACAACATCATTGGGGAACTTGATGTGGGTGTGCAAACACGTCATCAAGTTTCTTCTTCAAATGAGAATAATGTATTGTCTGCTTATGCGGATTTACATTCCTCTGGAATTTTAAATCTTGCCAAATACACTTGCTTTCTATCCCAAGTAGAGCCAACAACGACTCGTATGGCACTTGAAGATACTTCTTGGGTAGAAGTAATGCAAGAGGAATTTCAATAGTTTAACCGACTGGGTGTATGGGATCTTATCGATAAACCTGCTAGAGTCAAAAAGCCTATTGCGACTAAATGGGTATTTAAATGTAAAAAGGATGATCGTGGGGTGATCGTGAGAAACAAAGCATGGCTAGTGGTGCAAGGTTTCTATCAGCAAGAGGGTATAGACTACACTGAGGTATATGCTCCGGTTGCAAGATTGGAAACTATACGAATTATCTGGCTTATGCAACGTACAAGAATATTAAATTCTATCAAATGGATGTGAAAAGTGCTTTTCTCAAAGGAAAATTACACGAGGAAGTGTTTGTTTTAAAGCCTCCTGGATTTAAAGACCCTGATTCTCCGGACCGAGTTTACCGCTTAAACAAGGCCCTGTATGGTCTACATCAAGCCCCGAGAGCTTGGTATGGCACGCTTGCTGACCATCTAACTGATAACGGCTTCAAGCGAGGGACTGTCGACTGCACTTTATTTTATAAGAATATTGGTGATGATCTTCTCCTCGTTCAGATATATGTCGACGACATTATCTTTGGGTCAACAAATGACAAGTTATGTAAGGAGTTCGAGAAGTCTATGCAAACAAAGTTCGAAATGAGCTCGATGAGAGATGAACATCTTTTTAGGGTTGCAGGTTCATCAGTCTGAGAAAGGAGTCTTCATTCACCAGACTAAGTACATGAACGATGTCTTGAGCCGATTCAAGATAACTGCCGGAAAAATTCCTTCAACTCCTCTCCCCTTGGGTCACAATTTATCCGGATGAATCGGAGGATACCGTTGATCCTAACCTTTATCGAGCTACGATTGGTTCCTTAATGTATCTTACTACTTCTCAACCTAACATAATGTTTGTAGTTTATTTATATGCTAGGTACCAAGCAAGTCCTCGAGTGACTCACCTTGCAACGGTTAAGCGTATTCTTCAATGTCTAAGGGGTAATCCTAACATCGGGTTATGGTACCCCAAAGATGATAACTTTGAACTCACCGCATTTTCTTGATTCAGACTATGGAGGATGCAAGATTAATTTCAAATCGACTACAGCATGATGTCAATTCTTAGGAAGCCGGCTTTTTCCTGACAGTGGAATAAGCAGACAATGGTCTCCACTTCAACAGCTGAGGAAGAATATGTGGCAGCCTCAAGTTGCTGTTCACAGGTTTTATGGATCCAACAACATCTACGCGACTACGATTTGAAGTTTCTTACTACTCCAATTTTAATTGATAACTTTGCTGCCATTAGCATCACCAAAAATCCCGTACAACACTCTAAAATGACACATATCGAAATTCGATATCATTTCATTAGGGATTGTTTTGAAAAGAAGTTAATTGATCTTGAGAAAGTACATACCGATTTTCAGAAAGCCTATCTATTTACCAAGGCATTTGACAAAACTCGTTTTAAATTTTTGGTTGGTTTAAATGGATTAAAAACCCTTGCTGATATCCTGAAACAAGGATAATTATCTTTATTTTTGGTTTATTTTTCTTTTATTTTATTTTATTTTGGATTTTGGGGGTGAAATAGAAAATACAAAAATATTGTGCTTTTAGTTTGTATAGATAAAACCCGGAAACATTGAAAAATTTGAAAAAGTCAAAAATATTGTATTTTCTTATTTAAAATATTCTGAAAATCCAAAAACATTAAAAATTTTGAAAACCAAAAATATTGTGTTTTTCAGTTTGCATAGAAAAATCCGAAAAAAAAACAAAAAGATTGTGAAGTTTTATTATGTTTTATAAAACTCGAAAAAGACAAAAAGATTGTGTTTTATGTATGTAAAGAGAAAATCCAAAAAGATTTTTGCATAGTTTTGCTGAAAATTATGTCAATTACTTACATTTGAAGGACATATACGTGTATATGTTTGGTCCTGATGTTTACTTGTAAAAATTCAGGATAGCCATTTACCTGACAATGGAATGTAGTTGGGGCGATTATTATGCGTTTTACTTTACTCTCTCACTGAAAAGTATGTCAGTTATTGAAGTTTGTGGAACATGCTTGCATGTTTTGGTCCTGTTATCTACTTGTAGATTAATAGGATAGCCACTAATCTATTGACTGAAATGACTGGGGCGATTGAATTTTTATTTTTTTATGCTCCTCAAAATTGAGTTTTGAAGCAAAATGAGAAAATGATAGTACATTGATCACCGGTCCCATATCTCGAAAGAAATAAGCTTAAAAGACTGAGTGCTTAATTGCATTCGTGCATTGATAGGTCTTAAACAAGGTGTTAGAGTAAAGTATGTGATATACACATAAAGAAATGCCAAATTTAAATAGGTGTTGGTCTCTAACAAAAATCTCGGTAAGTATGGCAGAAATGTGAAAAGCCTATCATACTCAAGCCTTATATTTTTTTTATCACCAAAAATAAAATAAAGTAAATAACATGCGTTAGGTTCTGGATATTATGAGTCTTTATGCGGCTTAACCATCTGCGTATTCATATGCATGAATATTTCATTCGCTTTTAGAGCAAACCCAAAGTCATTAAACTTGATCACTGTTGTACCTCATACAAACTTAAACTACTGAGTTGATCAAAATCCGCTGTTAGTCATACATTTGTTCCCCCTTAAGTTAAACTAAACTAAATCGTCCAACCAATAGCTCAAATTACTCGTATACACATTACGAATCCAAATCGCAATATCTCGTACACTAATTTAACCAATTCCGAACACAACTTAACCAAAAACCAACCTCTGTTCCGTACAACTCAATCCAAATCCAACTCGATTCAAAACCATACCAATTCTCAATTCTAATCACACACACTATCCTTATACCTTACCGAACACAAATCCACCTCAATTCATCCATAATTAACCAAATCAACAGCTAATTCGATTGAATTCATTATAAACTAAATAAAATCAAAAGCAATTGAAAATCACTTCAATTATCAATCAAATAACATCAAATCAAGAGCAATTCGACCACTGAAAGCTCTGATACCACTTGATAGAACCTCAGATCTAAGATCTAATACTATTAAACACAGATCTAGTTCATTGATTACTCTTAATTGATATTAGTTATATATATATATATATATATATATATATATATATATATATATATATATTATTTGTATTATGTGTATTATGTAATAGATTAAGCGAAGTTTTGATCCAGAGAGAATTAGACAGAGTATTGTTACTTTAATCCCAAAACTTAAATTACTCTGAGGTATAAACCTCTATTTAAAGAAGATGGATCTAATTCGTTACACATTCCATAATGAATTAGACTCCACTTCGTTACATTACATATCACAAACAAATAACTTAACGAACTACATCCCATTCGTTAAACATCCTTAACGAATGAAAGGAACAATAACTTAACTGTCTAGTTCGTTAAACACCCTTAACGAACTAGACTGACCTTAACGAACTAGACTTAAATAATAATAACCTTTTCAATATAATTATAATAAAGACAAAACAATAAATACAAACACTCGAGACGCAAAGCCGTGCGCTAACAGTGTTTATGAGTAAATCCAACGTCCAGTGTAGAGCACCGGTAATGGGGCCTTACAACTATATTTTTTTTTCTTAATTATAAATAATATATTTAAAAAAATCATATATTAATTCTTAGTATATCTTTATTTTATAGGAATTTCATATCAAATATTTGGTAATATTAATTTTAATTTAATGAAATGTTATACCCCGTTTAAGGATTATCTGGGTTTGGTGAGACCCATACCCATGAATTCAGGTCAAATGCATGAGAAGCCTCCATTTACAAATAAAGCAATCTGGTGGATTGAGAGAATGTAGGGAGCAACCAGAGAGCTTTTAAATGTTTTGTTTATATATATAAGATTATTTTTATTTGTTTATGTATTAGTATTATTATTTCTACTAAGTGCAATTATTATTAATATTACTGTTAAACTTTGACTTCCTCTTATAGTCCCTCATACATACGTCTATTTATTTTTTATTTTTTAGAGCTGAGGGTCTCTCTGAAAGTCACCTCTCTATCCCTTTGAATAGAGGTACGGTGTGGCTACATCCTACCCTCCCAAGACATTGCTTATAGCTTTACTATTAGAAGGACCTCAATTTATATGATTGATTGATTGAAATACTAAAGTCGACATTTAGAAATGATTTATAAGATAAACCATCTATGCATTTCATATAAACAAAACATACTGTCAGAATCAAATAAACTTTTACAAATTAGACATCCCATCTCCAAATTCAAATGTGAGACTCCAAGTGTCCAGGTCATGGGAGGCACTTATTTTAACTTTGAACTGAACACACACTTCCAATAGTACTTTATCAGATGTTCATATTGCAATTCATGACAATGATACGTTTAGTTAACTCTCATAAACTGAAATGTTTGGCTTCGGTTAAAAATCTTGGTCAAATGTCTTATTTCCTTCTAAATATGCATTGCTATCATAGACTGAGATATTTGGCCTAGGTTCAAAGACTTCTTCAGATGTTCTTTTACCTTTTAAGCGCATATCTTTATCATAAACCGAGATGTTTGGCCTTGGCTCAAACTCATCATCAACGCTCTTTTTACCTTTTAAACCTGTATCATTATCATAAACGGAAATGTTTGGCATTGGCTCAAACTCTTCATCAACGCTCTTTTTACCTTTTAAACCCGTATCATTATCATAAATTGAAATGTTTGGCCTTGGCTAAAACTCTTCATTAACGTTCTTTTTACCTCTTAAACTAATATTATGATAATCATAAACCGAAATGTTTGGCCGTGGCTCAAATTCTTCATCAAGGTTCTTTTTATCTTTTAAACCTGTGTCATTATCATAAACTGAAATGTTTGCTCTTGACTCAAACTCTTCATTAACGTTCTTTTTACCTCTTAAACTAATATTATTATCATAAACCGAAATGTTTGGTCGTGGCTCAAGTTCTCCATCAAGGTTCTTTTTACCTTTTAAACCTGTGGCATTATCATAAACTGAAATGTTTGGCCTGGGCTCAAACTCTTCATTAACGCTCTTTTTACCTTTTAAACTTGTATCATTATCATAAACCATAATGTTTGGCCTTGGCTCAAACTCTTCACTAACGTTCTTTTCACTTTTTAAACCCCTATCATTATCATAAAGGATATGTATGGCCTTAGCTAGCTAAAACTCTTCGTCAACATCCTTTTTATCTTTAAGACCTATATCATTATCATAAACCGAGAGGTTTGGTCTTGGTTCAAAATCCTTGCCGCCATCGGGATTCATACGATCGTTGTTGTGACTTAAAGCATTAGGTCTTGGTTCAAGTTCATTATGGATTGATGATTTGTGGTATCTTGCCTTTAACAATGTATGACAATGGCTTTTCTTTAGGGGCTGAGGTGACACCAAAGTACCCCTTCGAACTAAGGAGCCCTGCCAATATTCTTTTGGGTGTGGGCTTTCATCAATACTGATAGCAGCCTGCTCAAACAAGAATAAGTTGAAATAGTAGTTAATTTTTTAAGAATAATATATATAACAAACTAAGAGAACCTATATTGGTTAGGGAGAGATCAACACACAACACAAAAATAATTAGGATTTTTGTGAATATCCTATTTGAATTAAAACATTTTGTTTAACTAAAAAGGACTGTTGGGGTTGTACACTTGTAGTAACATTACCTTGTCAACCTGTTTAAAAACTAGTAAATAGTTAAAATCCTCCAAGGTTTGGTCGCATTTGCCGGTTTAATCAAAAAGTATTTTTTTTTCTTCGTTTTTTTTTTTGCTAAACCCTTGTGGTTTTACAAATCTTGTCATTTCCATCAATTTCGCTAACCAGATCCATTTTTTAACGTTAGACCAGAAGCGAAGCAATTTTGTTGAACAAGTTTGTATTTTTTTCAAATTTATTATTAAATAAAATACAGACCATCAAACCAAACCAAACTCAACTCATCCCTATACGGCTATACACCCCATTCTTTTCATGCAGATGACACACCGAAGGTCATCGCTATCAATGATCTCAACCCTCAACCTGAAACAACAAAACACCACCAGAATGTTCATGCTGATGACCCACCGAAGGTCGTCACCACCACCTTATGGGAGGCAATCTCCACGAATTTGGATTTATTTGTTTCGGTTGGTGAGGATTTAAAGGTCTCACGCAAGTGGGTATGTGGGGTGTGTATGGAGTTAAATGCTCTCCGTCGGTGGTGCCATCATGATGACGCGACAGTCATGTACAAGTGTGTCACTAGAGATGTGGAGGAGTTAATAGTGGGGATTACGAAGCCAAATATTGAGAGGGAAGTTGTCGTGGTAGGAAGGGTGGGGGTGGATGTAGCTCTCCTTGAGCGTGTCTTCACTCTTCCTATCACGACTACTAAAAGTATTCCTCACAGTTGTCGTATGGCTTTTTCCCAGACCTTAGTGGGCGCTCTTGGTAAGGTGGTGGCTATGCCAGAGTCTGTTGAGGCATGGGGTGAAACTTTTGCTATTACCACGTTGCACATTACGAGTTTTCAAACCTTCTAATCGTCAAGAACGCTGGTCTGGCAATAGGAAGCCTCTGCAATGCCGAAGTATTCAACGGTTGCTATCATCTTGGGGTCACTGTGATGATTTCATTGAGCTTATTCTATCGTTTTTTGACCAACCCTTATGGGACACCCCGGGTAGTGATGCTTTTATCCCCGAGTCTGACAACTCCGAGTGGTGCCCCAATGTTAAACAATGTTTGCAGAAATTTGCGGACGGGCATTTCACTACTACGGTCAAAGTTTTGTGCTAGCTATTCTGGGGTTGCACATTTCGGTAAGGATACTTCGAACGCATTGTTTTCTAAGAATCCCATCATGCCCCCTCCGATTATGCATGATTCCTTTTTTTCTGAGCCTCCCTTTGTTGTGGACGTTGATAGTGTGTATGGGTGCATTAAATCTTTCCTTAAAGGGACTTCGTGGGGGCGGGACAGATTGCGAGCCCAACACATTTTAAATGTGTTGTGAGGAGAGGGGTCTCTGATTTGTGGATGGTCTACTCAAGGCTATTTCTGTGGTGCTTAATTTATTTTTGCGGGGAAGGTGTCCTAGGGTGTTCGCAGAGTTTGTTGCTTCTGCCCCCCTTACGCCATTGCCTAAACCGGACAATGGGATTAGACCTATCGTCTTGGTCTCTAAGGTGGCTATGAGGGCTGTCGGGAAGGAGATGGCTAAATATGTCAGTGACTTTCAATTTGGGGTGGGAGTCCCTAGTGGGGCAGAGGTCGTGCTCCATAGCACGAACTAGTTTCTAAATCACTTTCTTTCGGATGGGTCATTGGATATGCTTACTATTGATTTCCCTAATGCCATCAACTTAGTCGATAGGACGACCCTTCTACGTGAGGTCCGGAGTCGATGTCCTTCTATCTCTTTTTGGGTGGGTTTTTTTATATGGGCAGTCGGCAAAGTTATATGTGGGTGATACTTACATTAACTCCACCACTGAGGTTCAATAGGGGGACCCTCTTGGGCCTCTCATTTTTGCCTTAGTTTTGCACCCACTTGTTCACCAAATCTGATATCATTGCAAACTTCTCTTCCATGCTTGGTTCTTAGATGAAGGTATGATTATTGAGGACACTAGAGAGGTGGCCAAAGCATTAGATATTATCATGTCCGAGGGGCCTCTATTGGGTTTTGAATTAAACGTTAAGAAAACATAGTTATTTTGGCCAACATGCAATGAGGTGAAGGTGCAGGAGGGGTTGTTCCCTTGCAGGATTGGAAGGCCAGTACTTGGTTTGAAACTCCTTAGTGGTGCTGTAAGCCGGGATGCAGGGTTTATCAACAGTTTGTCTATGAAAAGGGCATCTAGCGTTGTGGAACTGATGAGCTGTCCCCCACAACTTTGGGATCCTCAATGCGAGCTTCTTTTGCTTCGCACATGTATGGGAGTCGCAAAGCTTTTGTTCGGTTTGATAATGTGCCAACCTATGTATGTGGGGGAAGCTGTTTCTATATTTTACAATGTCCCTCGAAGGGCGATTGAAGACATCGTGGTTTGTGGGGGTCCGTTCTTTGGGGATCTCCAATAGAGGTTGGCATCACTTCCGACCCGTTTTTTTTTTTTGGGGGGGGGGGGTTATGTTCGGCCAAGGATGTATCTACATATGCTTTTGTAGCTTCGAGAGCACAATCATGTTCTTTGGGGTTGTGATATTCATGGATTGGACTCTGATTATGGGTGTGCGATGGATCGTTTACGTACTTCACTTCCATATTTTGATCTTATCGGGTTCTCTAATAAGGACATCGCCACCCCCCCCCCCAAATCCCAACATGTTGTAGCAAGTGCTTATGTAGTGGAATCATCCAGAGTTTAGAAGTGAAGCTTGATCTATCCCCTCTCCAAAAGGCGGTGTTTGAATGCATTCGGGCTCCTCGGGCTCAAAATTTTCTATCAACCATCCCCATTGAAGAATTGGGCCAACATATGTAGGTTTTGGAGTATCGGGCAATCCTTAAGTACCGGCTAATGATCCTTATGTTCCCGCCTGATGAGCCATGCCCAATTTGTTGCAAGGTCTGTTTGGAATTTTTTGGAGACCATGCGGTGCATTTCAAAGAATTGTCTGGTTTTAAATACATATACAATTTGGTTAGGGATGTTATGTGTGATGTCCTTAAACAGGCAGGGATTTCTTCTAAAAAAGACGCCCCTATTAACTTTCTTACGAATCCTCTTGAAGGGATGTCTACTTTACGACCATCTGATATTCTTGTGTTCGGGTGGTTAGGGGGAAACACGCTTGTGTGGATCTTACATGAGTGTCTCCTCTTGTTGGGCTTAGGTACCGTGTGTTTGTTGTGGGTCAGGCTGCGTTGAAGGCTGAATCAGGCAAAGTTGTTAAACACGAGAAAACTTGTTTAGAGAATCAACATGTGTTTCTTCCATTTTCTTTCGATACATTTGGTTGCCTGGCCCTAGAGGCTATGAATTTTTTGAGTAGTGTTAAGCGCGTCATACATGGTACCTCTTCGGCTCCTAGGTCCCAAAGCTTCGTATTTCGTAGAATTGACTTTGCTATTCAAAAGGGGGTTGCGGCGCAGTCTGCTGTTCGTTTACCTGCCACTTTGTTGTAATTGCTTTTGAATTTAATGGTAAAGTAATCCATTAGTGAGGCTTATTATTTTATAAGGGTAAAGTTAAAATAGAAAGGACAACAAAAATGAGAAGAGTGAGAAGAAATCCAATTCATTGATCTTAGATTTGAATGACTGAGATAATAAATAAAAATTGATGGAAAGGGCATGAAGGTAATAAACCACCTTTGTTGACTTTCTCTCTCTACATGCAATGCACATGTCAATCCCCCATCAATTTAAAATGTCCATAACTTTTTCATACGACATTATTTTTTAAAAACAAATTCACCTTAATAATAAGCGTTTTTATCTTTAATATAAGTATCATATTGTTAGATAAAAATAAAAAAAAGTTAATAGGTTTTTTTAATTGTGTTTTTTTGTTGTTCATTGTGTCTTTTAGTTTAGTTTTCATATGAATTGTATTATAGATTTTGATCATTATATTTTTCAATTGGTACTCATATTAAAGACAAAAATTAAAACAAATATTGCGTCATTGTGTCGTTTTGTTCGTCATTGAATTTTAGTCATTGTGTAATACGTTCATTGTCTTTTTTTCGGATTGACATATGACAAATTCATTTAATTTGAGAAAAATAGTATTGCGTTCACTGTATATTATGTTCAAGTCATTGTGAAATATGTTGTCTCCATTGTGTTTTACGTTTCAAGTCATTGTGTTATATTTATCACCATTGTGTCTTGCGTTTTAGGTTATTATGTTAAACGTATTCCCCATTGTGTCTTACGTTTTAGGTCATTGTGTTATACGTATTCACCATTGTGTTTTACGTTTCAAGTTATTGTGTAACATGTATTAATCACTGTGTTTTATATACTAGATAATTTGTTGCTATTTTATCATTATTTTTACATATTATTATTACACAACGGTGTTATTAGTATTTAAAAAAACATAATGATGAGTTGAAACACACAATGACGAAAAACAAACTGACGAAAAAAGACACAATATTAAGCGAAAAGAAACAATAGTGTGCGAAAAGACACAATGACGAAAAATGACACAATGATAAGCGAAAAAACACAATGATGTGCGAAAAGACACAATGACGAAAAAGACACAATGATAAGCGAAAAGACAAAATGGTGTGCGAAAAGACACAATGACGAATAAAGACACAATGATAAACGAAAAGACACAGTGGTGTGCGAAAAGACACAATGGTGTATGAAAAGACACAATGACGTAATTTTTATTTTAAATTTTATATAACAAAAATCATACTCATATTAAAGATAAAAAAAATGGCTTGTTATTATGATGAAATTTTTTTAAAAAAATATCATACGAAAAAGTTATAGACGTTCTAAAATGATGGGGGTATTAACATGTGTCTTGCATGTGAAGAGAGAAAATGTGTACAATTACCTATATATCATTTTTCTTTTGGTCCCCACTTGACACATGCCAATTATTTATGGCTTCTCAAAATTCTTATTTTTGTTACACTTTGTCGAATAACTTGAACCTATTTTATAAAACCTTTCACTTACTATAATAATAATATAATATTTTGTTGTGATCCAAGATAAGCCGAACTTACCCAATAAAGTAGCCCGTTTAAATGGCCCAACAAGTAGACGTAACCTAGATATAAGCCGGAGAGTGGAGGGAAAATGTTATGAGAATATGATGTTAGTTTACGGTTTTCTTCTCTCATCCCCTACTCTATGACTCTCTAATTTATCATCTTCTTCTGGATTGTATTTCCTTCTTGTAATCAATTTCGCAATCAATACGATACATAGATTCAATATCAATTCGAATGGTTTGATTAGTTGTGAAATTATCCATTCACTTCATTGTTGCTTTCATTAATCCTTAGCACATATGGCTTTGGGTGATGATCTGCAAATTAAACAATTGATCACTCTGAATCTCTCAACATATACCACCCGGGTCGAAGGAAACACTGGACTGTTTCGTTTTAACTTTTAACAGTCACACATAAAGATTAAGTGGAAAAACACCAAGGTTAATATGTTGAGTTTTGCTTCTAGACCCACCATGCCAAACCACACATACATCATTATCACAAGCTTGATCCATATCATTAAAACACAATATTCGTTTTTCAATATGAAAATCGATTCCTTTTTTAACTAACACCAAACTAGGGGATTTTAATAAATCACCAACTTTTCCGAATATTATAATGCTTGGGTCAACGTATAATTCCGGCATGAAATACGGGGTTACCATGGGAGACTTCAAACCGCCGATCAACATCGTATGGTCACCGTCTTCAACACTACAGATCTTGGAAGCTACTTTATCACAATACTTCTCATTCAATTCCACCATTTCAGTTGACCCACATGTATAGGAACACCGCCAATACCCATTGGCATCCGCCGTTTTCTTTGGCTCATCCAAGGAAAGCGCAGGACCACCCTTAGCCACCATATCACCACCCATCGCTACCGTATGTTCTTCCTCATCCCGGTAAATATCAAACACGGGTAGCGAATCATAACTAAAATTGCCATCAGAAGAATTCCCAAATAAACACTCATCTTCATTAAAATCAATCCCATCTTCATCGAATCTTGGTTCGTCTTCCGATAAACACTCTTCTTGATAGATCAGTTCATAGAACCGGGGTGGGTGATGGCTGAACGACTGCTGCTCTCCGTCGCCACCTTCGTCCCAGACGACGGTGCTCGACTCGGTTTCCGTCTTGCGCATCTCGCGTTGTAATTCGAGATCGCGGACTCGTTTTCGGAGCCGTTCGATCTCTTCAAGATCGCGAACTCTTTGTCGGAGTCGTTGGATCTTCATAAGATCCCGTGGGTCGGAACATACTCCACCGCTGCCTCGGCCAGCAACTCTGCGAGTTGGACATTGATCTTCTCCACGAGCACGTGAATAGAAAATACCTCGATCGTTGCCTCGGTCGGCGACTCTACGATCAATCAAGTATTCAACACCACGTCGAGCCATTTGAGAACCAAAATCTCTGATATCAACTGATGCAGTTTTGGAAGCGATCAATGGCTCGAGAGACTCATGATTAACCAAAGACGATAAAACCGAACCAAAGGTTCAAGAACAATTATCTTATAATATCAAACTTAATCAAAAACTCCTTAAACAAAATACCTAACAATCATATTTATAAATAAAAATAAGTATTTGGGTCAGGCCGACTTAATGGACCGGATCTTGCATCATAACCAACTGATGCAGTTTTGGAAGCGATCAATGGCTCGAGAGACTCATGATTAACCAAAGACGATAAAACCGAACCAAAGGTTCAAGAACAATTATCTTATAATATCAAACTTAATCAAAAATTCCTTAAACAAAAGACCTAACAAACATATTTATAAATAAAAATAAGTATTTGGGTCGGGCCGACTTAATGGACCGGATCTTGCATCATCCACCTTTGTCCTTGTTCCAACCATTAATGATAGATTGGATGCCATTCATGATTCGATTGCACTTCGGGAAGGTTCGGTTTACCAAAATCATGTTAGAAAAGAATTGATTCTTGTTGTTGTTAGATTTTCACATGCTATGTTAAGTTTGACAGTCCATGTTGGTACTCTAACTTACTTTGGTATTTCTTTGAAGGCATATCAATTCTATATGCTTAATCTGCTTATTGCGATCACGCCTCCTATTACTGTGGTTTTTGTAACAAGGACTAGTATTACCATTCTATGGCCTGACAGTCCGGTTTTTCCTACTGATCCGTCTATTTTGAATGTTGAGCTTACTTTGATCAACGGTGAGAAACAATGGTTATTAGATATGCCATTAATTATTACAATTGTTGTGTGGAAACCGGGTTGGGAATGTTACTCGGTTAGGATGTTTGTGGTTGAGTGCATGTGCATGCTTACCTCTTATGTCATTGTTGGAGATTGGCTTATTGTCCTTCTCGGGAAACTGTTCCTATAGTTGGACAACTTCCTAGAGTTTCGTTCAATTATGAGTCTCTCTATGTTACCATTGCTAACACGTCCCTTGGTTGGCAGCAGCAGAACAGCTCTTGGGCTGATTTGCTAACTTTGCATAACATTGACATTCAATTATATTCTTTACATTCCGTGGGTAATTCGTTATATCCATGGTTATGGCTAGTTCCTATCATTTCCTATATTGCTATTGCAAAATGTACAATTGCTAGTGAGGACAGGTTCTATGGCTGTAATGTACCTCAGAGTCAAGGAAACTGTGTGCTTAAGCTTATTGTAGGACCTATGGATGCCACCCTACCTAATACCATCAAGCAACAAATTATCAACGGGCCGAATGCCGGTGAAACACCGGTTCCTTTGAATAGGGATAACTTCTTAGATATTAATGCGGTTTTTGGTTGCATTTTTTACGGACATTCGATGGGTTCTAAATTGCCAGTTCAGGTTCCATGGAAGCCACCCTGGTGTTTCTTCTATTTTGTATTTGGTCATGCTCTGTTCACTGGTGTGGTAAGATCTTTAATGGCTGCTAAACAAGTGGCATGGAGTCGTGTTCGGGTTGGATCTGCGTGTTCACATGTTCCAGTTTGGTTGGGCTGGGGCATTACACATGATTTTGTACCAACACAGTGTGCATATTTTTTACTTCTCGAAGTCGGACGTATGGTTCCATTTTCAGTTTTACTAGGTCACGGTGCATATCTTTTGAATACTGCGAACACTCAACAGTTGGAACAACATTTTAACATGAAAAGTTGGTATAAGACAACTTTGGATACAATAGGTAATTTGAACTTTTGGGAAATCTGGAAAGATGGAAAAAAATATGGATCATTTGGTTCTTTGGGTCATTATTGGATTTTTACGGGTCAATAGTGAATTTGGGTGGATTCCGAATATTTTATTATTCAAAGTTGCTGTTCGTGTCAAAATGTTAATCAAGGTTCAAAGAATTGAATCCAGATTGTTATTGGTCATTCAAAAACATAAAAGGAAATTCAGGTATTGTGGGTGTCAAATGCACTTATATAATATTGAGGTTATTTTTGTCATTCCTGAAATTGTGCCAAAAGAGGCTTATGTAGGTTCTGCTGAAATATTTACCAAAGTTGACTTTTTATGGGTCAAATTTGTTGTGTGTAATGGGTTAATTTTTCCGGTCACCGTTACCAAAAAGTCAACCACAGTTTGGGCGATTGGTGTGGTGCCTATTGCCTTAATTTGGGTGTCTATGAGATGAGTAGCATATGTGGACACCAAATTTGAAATAGCTAAAGTTGTTGTGGGTTTGCATCGTTTGTTTCAACTCGACCCTCTAGGAAGTTTCTTTCACCTTGAAGACAAGGTGAATTTGAAAGAATAAAATAAACAAATAGGTAAAACGACAAATAGTGCCCCACATCTACAAAATGAAAAAAAAATATGGATGGTGTTGATAGGACAAGATTTGTAAAACGTAAGGTTTTAGAAGAATAAGAATAACTTTAGATGAAACTGACAAATGTGATTAATAAATAAATAGTTCACTAGAAACAATAATAAAAAAACTAATAAATAAATAAAACAAAGTATTAAGCCATTAAGATGTTTGCTACTAGAGATGTAAAAAAACCCGAACTTGAAACCGGACCCGAAAAAACTCAAAACTGGTTATTTTAAAACCCAGGTTTTTAATATCCGAACCCGAACACGACCCTACCCGTAGGGTACGGATAGCGTATTACTTTAAATGTTGAAACTCGTACCCGGTCTAACCCGATAATACCCGAAACCCGGTCCTAGGTATACCCGAATCCGAAACCCGGTTCTAGTTATACCAGAAACCCGGGTTTTTTGCATACCAGCACCGGGTTTTTTGTATACCAGGATATTAGTATTTGTGCACCTGTTGTTGTGTGGCGCCCCACAGATCTATAGTTGTTCTCCAACAAAATATAATATTTATTTAGAGCAACACCTTTTGATATAACAAACAACAACTGAAAAACACATAAAATATATGTTTGTTATATCAATGTTTAGTTGTTTATATATGTTTGAATGAACTTTGAAGTTTGTATGAAAAAATGGAGTTAGGATAAAAAAATGAAGCAAACTCGTTGACAGAAAAAGCTGTAGAAAATGGGTTTTTTAATACCTAAAAATAGGGTATTCAAATACCCAGGTTTTAAAGATCCGGTTCAATACCCGACCTGGACCTGGTATACAGGGTATGGTTTTTCAAACCAATACTAATGACCGTCGTTTTAGTTATTCAAAACCTGATTAAACTATATAGATAGAGCAAGTAATGTATCGTATTCACGAGGAGCATGTGGTCAGTGTTACAAAAATTTTTTAATTATTTAATCTAATTTTTACCAACTAAGATGGACAAACGATGCCAAGCAGAAATTGAAAGATTGACTTTAAAACAATTTAAGTAAAATGCAACCTCCTCTAGGTTTCAGGTTCTAGGTTTCACGTAAAACTCGTTTTATTAATTGGACACCACATAGACATGGTGTTGGAAAGTCGGTTAATTAGATAATCAATAACATATCTTTGTCATCAGATCTTTTATAATTCAATTACCTTATTTACTAGTATGAATCAAACTACTCTATGTCACCCAACAAGCTACCAAGTTTTGTCATCAACCAAACAAGTTAAGTAAGGATTACTAACACATGCAAATAGTTTAAATAACCAACACATCAAATTGTTTATACAACGTTTTCAACGTCAAAAACAAATCCAAACATGAATAAAACAAAGATTAATGTTTAACCTAAACGAACCGTAAACCCGGAGGAAGTTACAAATGGTTTAGCCTTGTATCTTCATCTTGATAAGCTTGATTATGGAGTGGAAGGATGAATTCATGGATGATTATGGTGATCGGTAGGTGTTAGGATGGTGGAGAATGGCCTCAAAATCGCCCAAAGATGTTAAGGTATGAAGGATATTTGACCTAGGGTTTAATTGGGCTTACAAATATAAGAAAAACACGAAAAAATGATTTCTTGTCAGACCCGGCCGTAGCCTACGGCCTGGGCATAGCCTACGGCCTCTGGTCACTGCCTTACGACGGCTACAGCACCAAAACACCGTTTTCTTCATAAAATCTTCATTTCAACTCCATTTTTGTCCCCGTTTTTTGCCACCCCGTATTTCATTTCTCTATCCTATCAAATCATATGTGATTACTTTTATTTCTACTCCATCCTAAATGCTCCAAATTATCTCCTTTAAGCTCCTTTAATCTCTGATCACCTATAAACATAAAACCAATCAAAGTACTTGTGTTCGATACATATAAACAAGTAAAGCACACATAATAAAACACTTAAAGCATGTTCTTTCATCCTTACATCACATCCCCACACTTACCACTTATTTTCCCTCAAGAAAACTATCATGAAACGCATACACCTCGATCGATGGTTCATCAATTATCATTGTTAATAATAGTGAGGTATAATGTCATACCCAAGGCACACATGTTCATACCCCTCATAATATAACTTCTCTCCTCTCAGTTTAATATCTGGACCAGTAAAAAATGTGCTAGTATCTCTTTGCCCTCAATACCAAGAATGAACACAATGTAATAAGCTTGAAAGCAAGTCATATCTCCACCCATTACCCACCTATTGCATAGAGAATTGAACTAAGGGTTTAACTGTGGCTTATGTTAAGGTGGAGAAGTGGATTTATTTAGTGACTTATGGTGGATGAAACCCAATTTATTCAAACAAATAAACAAACCACTCATTGGCTACTATTTACAACCAAAACTGACTTTAAACACTGACTCTTTTTGATTTTTTTCTGATTTTTCAACTTTTTTTTAACAAATACTAACATCAATATATACAAACAGTTGACCCAAGACATACATACATTGTGTACTATGATCGACAAACAACTTATATACAACTCTTGACATACCGAATTTCATCCACGGGGTTAAAAATAATAAAGGCTAAGGCAACACGGCTTATAATTTGGGTTAAACAAACGAAAGGGAAAAGACATAAACTTGGTTCCTAAGGGATAATGTAGGGTAGAGAGTATTATTTTATTATTTATTTTTTTATGTAAGGCCAAAATAAAGTGGGATTTCTACAGTCTTATTTCTCCATACAAGTGGTGGTATTAAGATCTCGAAATACATGAGACAACCAAGTTCTAGATATCATGGACATACTGGTTACTCTCTATAATGGTACTCATATGACATGTGTATATACTATATATCATATGTGTATTATATATAAAGCAAATCCCACACACGAACCGGAAGAATTAGGCTGCCGTTATGAAACATGTGTACCCGTCCCCATGACTCGTTATCCCCATCTAAATGGTCCATTTTAATTTTTCTTATTGGAAAACATTTGAATGGGAAGACTTTTGAGAAGCTTAAAAACTGACCATGACCAAAGACCTCTACTTGACATTAATAATAGCAATTAATTATTTACAATTCCAGCTTTTGTGCATAATCAAGACACTCTAAGGCAAAAACTTTTAATTTTACCCCCATCCCCACACTTGAGGTTGACATTGTCCTCAATGTTTAAATTTAGCAATAAAAAAAATATATTATTGAGGACGGGGTTAAAATTTACTTATTATAAATTTTAAAACTGGGCTTTATGTGATGGTCCTAAAAACTTATACAATTAAACTTTTAACAATAAAACTAATAAAATAAAGATACTTATGAAAACGGAATCACCTGATAAGAAAAATAAGCTACTCAAGTATACTCGTTCTTCCACTAAACAACCCGACTCCTCAAATCACTCAACATAATCTGCAAACTCTCACACGTGTAGAAGCACGCTTCTCACAACTGTTAGGATAGGTCTTTTAAACCGTTTTCAAAAGTGTTACTTTTAATTACCAAGCCATGTTAAATAAATTTCATAATTAAATTTGTTAAACTAGTAAAAATGTTAAAAGACCTAACTCATTTTCCTAGGAATCACGATTGAATTTTGCGTATGAAACAAGCCCTTTAACCCCCCCCCCCAGCCCAAGTGGACGAGTGAGGTCTCGTGAGGGTTTATATGAAACTACACCCACAAAGTTTTAAATAAAACATAATATTCATGTACCTAAATACAAGGTCGGGTTGCCTCCCGGTTAGCGTTAAATTTTTGTTAAGGTCTTCAGCCAGACCATAGCTTATGTGCCGTTCATGGTGGTCTCGTAGGGTGCTTGCATCCTTCCGCTCCTAAACTTGTTCCATTCTCATCATTAGTTTTTTCCCATACCAGATCATAAAATTTGCAAGTTTCTCTGTAACAGTCATACTCCAACGATTTCTTGACCATTTTTCTTCTCCTTCTTGACTTCTTCTTCATTTTCTCTTCATTTAACCTGTCAACCATAATATATTATGTCGATAAGCAATTTATAATAGTCTTTTATGCCGTTAAGCAATTTATAATGTTATTTTATGCCGTTAAGCAATTTATAATTGTTGGTAAACCATTTTTTGAAAATGGGTTTCATACTCAACCTGTGTATGAAAGATATGTAACAAACACATGTAGAAATGTCTCGTTTATGGAGTTTATTATTTGTGAAAGACATGTATATGCTTCCAAAGTTGTTTAACAAATTTTTGTTTATTGTTTTCATGTTTGTTAAAGACATGCATATGTCTTTATCTTTATAAGATTTGTTCAACAACTCTTCATCTATTAATTTTACGTAAGACATGTATATATGTCTTTCAAAATTTATGAAAGTTGTCCAACCACTTCATGTTTATTAATTTCTTGTAGACATAGGAATATGTCTTTAGATTTATGAAAGAAATGAAGTCTTTATTTATTTTCTTAGGTTTACTAGGTTTCCAATTAGAAATCATTTAGTTTCGATAAAGATTAATCGAGTTTTGTTTTGAGAAATCAAATTTTTTGTAAAAATGCTTAAGGAGAGATTATAATAAATACTTTTGAAGTAAATTAACAGTCATAAAATAAACCATACCTCTTCTTCTTATCCAGCTAAGTGAACCTTTTAAGTTGAATTTTTCAAGTGACCAACCCAACCAATTTGTTCCCTATGGCCTCCTGCCTCAACGGTACTCTTATGGCTCCAGGGCTCCAGGTTTTGCAAAATTCTTAAAGATGAACTTGATGGATAATAAGAACAGATATATTTATTTCACAACTGTTCTTCCCGAGGGAAGAACTTCTTAAAACTTACATAATACTCTCCATTAGCAAGGATATTACTCACTAATACACATGATTGATATTACAAGTAGAGAGGAAAGAAATATGGGTAAGAATGTGATGCCTAAACTTAAGAATCATTCTCCTTTATATTGGAGGAGAAGATTTATACAATAGACTAAAATGCCCTTTTAATTTCGTCATGCATGACGTTTTTAATCGACATACCCATGTGTTGGGTCCTGGTGTCTTCATCCGAGTAATAGCTGTAAAGTTGAGAGCTATTATCTTCTTTTGTACTGTCTGAACAGTTTTCGCAATTATGATTTTCATAAGTGCGCTGAAGCTCCTGACATAGTCTTTCTTTTGTGACTGGCCCTGCTTCTAGTTTATTAAAGATGATTCTTTAATCCATCTTTTCTAAAGCTTCTTTCTCGTGCTTTGGTAGTGGAAGACTACTAAAGCTGGTAATTACACAGTGGTGACTGTAATAGTTTACTTTATTAAAGCTTCCAGCTTTTATTTTTTGCAAGTTTTCAAGTATTTTTAGAAAACTCTTGACTCTTATTTCAACCCAATTGCTCGGGTCTTCATATTTTTCTTCCATGAATTTGGATGGGTTTACGGTTCTTGTTTTAGCAAGACCAATTTCCAGATGATGGTAGCTTTGGAAAGTTTTTCCTTGATGCCAATCTGGGAGTGTAGAAGTACACTTAATGAAGATATTAGCATCTTTTGCTGCTGCAATCTTTTTGCGAAAGTTTTTGATTGCTTTCTTCATTCCTTCGGTCATTAGATTAATTTCTTGTAAATTAGAGGAAGGGTAAATATACTTATCTAACCCAGCAGAGAATGCTAAGGAGATAAGTTCTGGGCTTGCGCCTGGACAAAAGACAATTAAACTTTTAGTAGCCTTATCTTCTGTGTAAATGTGCTCGGATTCAAAGTCATTTTGACTTAAAGAGCGCGCTTTAGACCATAATGATCTAAATTCATCAATAGATACAATATGTTGGGATTCTTCTTCTTCTTTCTCTTCAGTAAATTTTAATTTTGAAGGAAATGGGGAAGCTTTTCTGAACTCAACAGTTTTTTCTTGTTTTCCTGGTTTTAAAGGTTCAGGAAAAATTGTTACCTTCAAAGGTATTTCTCTCTTTCCAAGATTTGCTGAATAGCAAGTGGCTTCTTGTTGGGCTTGTGCTAATGTCCTAAACTTTTTGAATGGATAACTGGTTCCATCCATGTAACTTTTGACTGTTGACCAGTCTTCGTATATCCCTCTATGCTCACCGTCAAAGATAACATAGAACCTTGTTTTTGGATTTTCTGGTCTCTGTGTGATTTGAGAGTAACTTGGTCTTAGTGAGACCTCTTCAGTTTTTGGCAAACTGTCAGCCATCAACTGATTTGATTTGTCTTTACCAGAGCCGTTTGCTTCTGGACTAGATGAAGATCTTACTTCTTCACTAACTTTTCTTTTGCTTTTTCCCAAAGAAACATGAGTAAACGGACTTGTTTTTTCTTTACCCTTTGCCGTTTGAAAGGGAATAAATTCAGATTGTCTCCTTTCGGATTCCTGATCTGAATTAGCAGTTGTTTCTAGATTTTCGTCATAGAGTGCTATTTTTTCTTGAATAGACTTTAATTCTACAAGAAGAATTTTTTCTTTGAGACGTAATGCCTTTAATTCTTCCATGAGTTTTTTCTTTTTGTGGAAAAGAATTGTTTATACCAATTTGAGTGGTTTTTAGCTCCTTAAAAAGGTGAAAAAAAGTGTGAATAGTTTTCTCGATTATTGAAAGTCTCGTGTCAGGCAGTCAGCCAGCACGTTCTTGGTTCCCTCGAGATGCTCAATGTCGAAAGAATATCTAGAAAACTACATTTGCCATCTGACTAGACGGCCTTGTTTATTATCTCCAGAAATTTTTGTTTTAAGAAAATAAGTAAAGTTTTTATTATCTGGGGTTTTTGTCTTTTTCCCCTTCTTTAAAAGTTTTATTTTTATTCATCTCGGACTGTTAGAGCCGTTGCTACTGTCTGACGATGAATCATACATTATTTTAATTGAATATACCTGCATATAGTCATCAAAAATATTTTCTGAAGGATAGTATCCTTCAATTTCTGCTTCAGAAATGAGTTTTACCTTTTCCGGAAACCATTGCCTATTAGGACATTCGTTGGCATAATGCCCCTCTCTCGAGCATATCCAGCAACGACATTTCTTTTTTCCTTGGGGGCAAACCTTAGGTTTTTCTTTTAAAAAGTATTTTCCAGGAATGAATTTTCTTTTCTTAGGTTTCCAAAACCTTCTTTTAGTTTTGTATTTTCTTTTATATTTCTTTTTGAAATATTTGTTTTTCTCCTCATCACAACCAAAAGATAGTTGAGGTGTATCAGTAATTTTTTGGCAACAATTTTTATTAAATCTTTTTAACTGTTTTTGCTTGTTGGAAAAGTCGCAGTAAACAGCAATTTCTTCTTTAACAATTCTTGTAGCAAAACCTGGAGAGTGTTTTGTTAAGTCGTTCTTTTCTTTATTCCATCGTTCTTTGGCTTTTTCGCCAACAATAGGAATTTTTCATTAGGTAAACTTCTATCCAAGAATGATATTCACCTGTGCTTAGCTTATATAAGTTTTGTTCAAAAAGACAAGTAAAGTCGTCTAAAAGACATATATCACAAAGTTGTGATTGGGTTAATATTTGTCTTGCCTTTTCAAGAATTTTTTTGTTCTCATGATCTTTATTTGTAAGGAAATCAAGACGTAAGAACATCATATACATGGCATTAATAATTTGATCAAAGAGATCATCTCCATGTAAATTTTCATTCCAAGTTGTTCCTTTAATAAAATCTTGGACTATTCCTGCGGACTTATGTTCTATTAGTAACAATAAGGCCTTGGCATTGGAAAATTCTTTTGGATTAGACTGGATGATCAGACTAATTTCAGTGTTCCATTTGTCAATTGTTTCTTTTCTTTGATTAAAATCAAAAATACAATCAATTTTTATGGTACCAATTTCAATTGAACTACCATTATTTTAATCGGAATTTGGTATCCCCTTATGATAGGGCATAGAAAATTCATATTTTGTGTTCTCTTTCCTGTAGGATGGCTTGTGGTTACTACTACTAGCAGCGCTGGTCTGATTCATCCTATGTTTTGGAACTTCTTCTTCTGAAGAATCTTCTTCTTCAGTTTCGGGTTCTTTTAAAGCAAAGATTGTTTCTTTATTTTCTGGAAAATATTTTTCTTTTAATTCTTTATTATCAGAAAATTCCTTTTCGCGCTCTTGATCGCTTAAGGTCATGAGTTGAACGAGTTCCTGTATTTGTTCGGCTGAATAATTTTTGTAGGTTCCCAGCCGGATCTACACGAGATATCTCGTTCTACGTAGGTGCGGAATCCCTACGTAAGACGTTACGAGCGTAGAAGACGATACGATTAAACACACGTTACAATAAACACAAACACGTTATATTGCAACCGGAAAACACGTGATATCTATCACTAATACTGGACTCGTTACACGTAAACTGAATACACTGATTGAATCCCTCTCTCTCTCTAAGCCGTAACCTAGGACATATATATCACAACAACTTCGCCTGATGAACACGATGAATATGCAGGTTTGATTTCTGGATTTTACGAGGTTTGTGAAGGTGTAATGGATTGTTTATGATTGTAGGAGGTGAGTAGGACACAAACACTCAGAAGACTCGTCCCGCAAATAGTCGAACGGAACGATTTCTACACCCGCGTGATAATCCCGAACCACACAATCGAGCAAAAGCTCTGATACCACTTGTAAGTTCCCGCGGTGCGTCGCCGATCGATACGAGATCCGCACGAGGTCTAGGTGTGCGGAATCCTCCTAGGCTCGTTTATTGGTGTAGAAAACGAAGAACACGATTACACACAAACACATACATGAACAAATACACGAACGGGATAAACAAATCTGCAGATCTTTTCATATAATAATCAAAACACTTACATACCCAACACGAAAACAAATGACGGCCGACCCGAGGTGAGCTCTACATCGGGTCGTCCCACACGGCTCTCTCTCTCGGTTTCTCTCTAGCTACTTGAACTTAACACACAAAACTCTAACTTTTCTGGATACACAAACCTAAACAAGACACACATATATATATATATATAAACTTCGCGGGCTTGGGCCTGTAGGCGAAGTTGTTCTAACTTCGCCTATGGCGGCGAAGTTGCTCTAACTTCGTACTTCCACAACGCTGAACAGAATTGCATAGCGACGGTCACAAAACATGCACCAACATGCTTCAGTGAAGAACCTGCAACCTGAAAAGTCTGTAGAATGCCACGCAAGGACCGCTGAGGGGGCAGGGAAGAATGGTAAGAAATTTGATGATGAGGAAGGTGACTCGATTAAAGTTCGATCTGTGACGGTTAATGAAAGGAAAAGAGGAAGAGGTGGGTGTAACTACAAATCGTTCAAGGGATGTGACCCACCGAAGTAACTGGCTGGAAGACGCGACAGCTACTCTTTAGTGGATAACCTCAATGGAAAAGGTTATTCGAATTAGCGATGCTGTCCTGATCAAGCTGTGGGTTATGCTACCCAATCATTTGGTGATGAGGCTATGTTCAGGTGGGAGACAGTGGAACAGAGGAAGACCCGATAAGAGATTAAAGATATGAAGTGTAATGACCTGAAGGAGTTGGTGGTGAAGCGATTATGTGCTGATGCTGAGGTTGAGAGAGCTGAGATGAAGTTTTGAATCTGAAGGCATGAAAAATGACACACCGTGAATACACCACTGATTTCAACCGCATGTCTAGATTGGTTCCTGACATGGTTAATACTAAAGCAAAAAGAATCAAGTGCTACATTCGAGGACTACCACAATGTGTCCAAAAATTGGTTAGGGCCAACAAACCCGCAACATTTGATTCAGCCGTGGAATTGGCCGAGATGGTTTATGATGACCTTGCCACCAGTGAAGAGGAGAAGGTTGAAAAGAAGAAAAAGAACTCAACCCCAAAACCTGATAAAGCTAATGAGGAGGGTTCCCTTAAGAAGAAGGCAAGGAAGGATGAGTTTCCGGTCTGTGGAAAATGTGGGAAGAAACACTCGGGAGGGTGCACAATGGGTTTAGGCGTGTGCTTCAGGTGTGGAAAAGCAGTACATTCCTCCTAGGAATGTAATGATGACCATAGGTGTCACAACTATGGAGGATGTAGACACCTAGCAAGGGACTGCAGGATGCCGAAGGAAGGACGTGAAGCAGAGAGAATGTTTGAAGTTTAACAGTTTCATCTATATTCTTAGAAAAAGACCATTCAAGAAGGCTAGTTAATAGCCATAAGTTTTATTTTAATGACTTGAAACGTGTTATTTTATATTAAAGTTTAGACTAGTGACTGTTTAAATTAATTATGATATGATTTGTCTTGAATGCATGTTGTTTATGATGAATATTTGTGTTGTGATATAGCGTCGTCTTAGGTGTTAGCATTAATATGATATAAAACAGAGTCCCTTGGGAAGAAGAGATGAGACTTGGTACATTGAGGGCCTCATGGAAAAGTTACATTAATAGCTAAAACACATGAAAACCGCTCGGTGACTACAAAGTCTGGAGAAGAAGGATGACCAAGAGAGCAAAGATGATTCAATAAAGTGTGTGAATATAGGAAGTGTTCCTTTCACAAGGAATAATCTAGGTTTCGGGGACGAAACCTCTTTTAAGGTGGGTAAACTTGTAACATACCGGAATTTCCAAGAATAATATTTTATATATTATTATTATTTATGATGGAAAAGTTTACTTGAAGTAATAAAGAATTAATTAAATAATAAAGATGGAATGTTAAGTAGGCTAATTAAATGTAGTAAGTATGGACCAAAATAGAAAGATGGGCCTTAGGTCCATAGGCTTAAGGGAGTATAAATACCCCTTAAACCCTAATCCTTTCCATTTTTATCCATCTCTACACCATAGCCTCCCTACACACTCAAAACACACACACAAGCGCCCCACTCACGGCCATGACCAAGAGGAGTGATCCAATACCAAAACCGAGCTAGATATTGATATATCTTGACTATACGAGCAAGATACAAGATGCTTGTTGGATATCAAACCTAACCTTAGCCTAAAAACGCATAAAGGTATGTTATTTTTCCTTAAAGGTTGTGTTTTTATGAATGGTTTGCCCTAGAACTTAACCCTAGAGTAGATTAGGTATAGATGAATCATAAATTTACAAACTTGATGTTTAAAATGGATTAGATAAACACAATGGTGCCTATGGCTCGCATGAAGAACCATAGATCTAACCTAAGAACATTTTAACTCATAAAGGTTCAAGCTTTATGGGTGAACGGGCTAGGTCTTAGCCGAAAATGGATGTGGGAACGTTTATGGGTTGATACTATACCTTAATGAGGGTATAAATGTTAATAAATGTAATGAAATGATGATAAAAAGAGCAAGTAACAGCAGGTCATTCCATTACATTATTCAACTTGCATACAATGTTCATATTCGAATACAATGGACTCATTAGAATACATTGAAAGATTCGAATACAATGGACTCATTAGAATACATTGAAAGTTTCGAATACAGTGGACTCATTATAATACATTGAAAGATTCGAATATAATGAACTCATTAGAATACATTGAAAGATTCAAATACAATGTGAACAGTAGAATACAATATGATCATTAGAATACAATATGATTATTCGAATACAACATGATCATTCGAATACAATAAGATCATTAGAATACAATATGATCATACGAATACAATATGATCATTAGAATACAATATGACCATTAGAATACAACGATCATTTAAAAACAATGTGCCCGTTAGAATACAATATGATCATTAGAATACAATATGATCGTTCGAATAAAATATGTCCATTAGAATACAAATGTATGCTAACAAAAATGTATTCTAATCACATGCCATTAGAATAAAATGTATGTTAACACAAATGTATTCTAATCATATACCACTCGAATACAAAGGTATTCTAATACAATTTGAATATTAACACAAATGTATTATAATCAAATGCCATTAGAATACAAATGTATTATAATCACATGCCATTAGAATACAAATGAATGCTAACATAAATGTATTCTAATACTGTTCGAATACAAAGTATTCAAATACAATGCTATTGGAATAGACCAGACTTAACCAT
Source organism: Bidens hawaiensis (assembly GCF_021521415.1). NCBI lineage: Eukaryota > Viridiplantae > Streptophyta > Magnoliopsida > Asterales > Asteraceae > Bidens > Bidens hawaiensis. The sequence goes on along the minus strand of NW_027494693.1, from coordinate 187,431 downwards.
TTCTAGTGAAACCTGAAAAAATATGATTAGAACAAGTATTGACACATATAATTAATGTACAATTAGCTGAGCACAATTAAATAGAGAAATAACAATTAACGGAGAACGTAACAGAATCCAGTTGAGTTTCTAGCCCCACTTCCTTGTTATGTTTTCGAGGCTGTGTGCATACTCAATATGAATGTTAGTACACTTACCTTAAATTGTAAGTGTAAGCTATGATGAGTTATGTGATAGTATGTATGAATGCTATGAATAAATGCTTGTCGGTGCATGAACGATCTTTGGATATTGCACATATCGCCAGGGAGTATGGTTGTTAAATGAATGATGTGAAGAACGCCTAGAGTGTTAATATTCTACGAAGTAATTATCGTATAAGTGAGGTATGCGTAAGCAAGTACATGAATGGTATGTGAGATCTATGTCCGGCATAGTAAGTTAGGATGACAAATCCCTCTAAACTACTATGGGACCTATACTCGATATGTGATAGCATAAATAAGGACTGTGAACCTTATTAGCGTTCCTTATACACATATTATATAATTGAGTATGTGTTCCTTCTATGGTGTACCTTCTATGGACAATGTATATGGTTCCTTCTATGGATCAGGTATAGAGTTATGGATAAAGTATAGTGGTCCTTTTATGGAAAGTATATAGGGTCCCTTCTATGGGTAACGTTAAGGATCCTTCTATGGATTACATCTAGGGATCCTTTTATGGATAGTTTATATAGACCCTTCTATGGGTGATTCAAGTTGTTACTTCTATGAATGATAGTAATTGTTCTTCTAACAGATATTATGCAACGGTCTTCTTACGGATAATTATAAAGTGGCAGGAATGAAGTTCGATTTAAGTATGAATATATATATCTATAGATACGTATACGTAAATGTATGATAATGAATTGTGTGTTGCCTGATTAACTAGAACTCACTCAGCATAGCTGGCTTTTAGTATGCATGCATGTAAATATGTTTAAAGAGCTAGCATGAGGAGGGCACATGGCATGGATTGAATGGATGGCATCTGAAGATGGAAGAAATGATGTTTTAAATATGATGTTGTATATTATGTTTTAAAGAAAAGATCGAATGTTTTGTATCGAATTATTAAAGTTAATGTTTCTGCGAAAGTTTTAAGTAACTCTGATATTTAGAATTGTGTTTATGAGTAAATCCAACGTCCAAATTGAGGCCCTGGTAACGGGGCCTTACAAGTATGAATGATATTGATCGACTGAAGAAGCTTGAAGGATGTAAGGTTGGTAGGTTTGGACATGATGAGCATCGGTAGTGTAGCAGGGTGCGGGCATAGCTTAAGTTTGGTAAGCATGGATAAGTTGAGGACACGCATTGCGGAGATGATTAGGGTCTCAACACTTGTAGCAAGAACGTACAGCAGGTGTACCAGGTTGAGCAGATGGCATAGCATGGGCTTGAGGAGCAGGCAGCACATGCCGTTATGGGATGGCTTGTGCATCGGGTGTTGTACGGAAATTATTAGCAAGATGACCGAAATGATTTCATTGGGTGCAACAACAACACAAGGATTGAGCCGAATGGTGATAGTTACAAGTGGATCATAACGAGTGAAAACCGGTGTAAGGTTTCTTGTTTGAGATGTTTGGACCGGCTTGTGCTTGGTTGATAGAATAATTTTGGTAGTTGGGTTTATGTTTCTTCTTATGGTGAGAAGTGTTCATCCTTAACCAACTGCTTTTTACCAGTTGAGCAAACCATTTAATCTTCTAGAAGGATCTAATCTCATAACATGATACGTACAAGACGATGAACACGGGATGATTTATAACATTTAATACGATACTTTACTGATACGTTAAGGATGAATACATTACATATCATTAAGCTCAGTTCTAGAGAGAATTTGGCAAGATAACGTTACATTAGAAAAAATATACCAAAACTCTTAAGTCTAATGAAAAGGAACTTCCTATTTATAAGCCCAATTCCCATTGGTTAACATCACTAAAAAACGGGATGTTCTCGTAATGAATGAGGTCCCATCCGCCAAATCACATAAACGAATGGGCACACTTAAATAACGAATGAGCCTTCAAACGATATATCCATAGCGTATGGGCTCCTAACTTAACAAATAGGTCAGGTTTCTAAAAAATGGACCTCATTCTCTATACAGTCCATTGCGAATGGGCCTATGTTACAATCAATACAATTACTAAACTACCCCTAGAATTCATGCACTAACATACTCCCCTTTTTTCCGTAGCTGTCGAATACTTTATCTTCGAATACTTAAACTTCTAATACTTTATCTTAGAATACTTTAACTTCTAATACTTTAAATCTTAATACTTTAACTGCAGATCATCAGTCACAATAAATATAAGCCAACAGACTCCCCCATGACTGACGATTCTTTGGCTTGTGCAAATAGACAATCTATAAGTCTTGTACGCGAACCAATACTCGAAGCTTCTCATATCAGATCTCTCTCTCATATAAGCAACTCTAGGTGTTCATCCCGATCATCCAACTGCATATGATATGGACCAATCTTTCAACAATCAGCAACAAGTCATCAGCTATCCATCAGCACCGGTAAAGCAAAAATATCTTTATATTTGACCTTGTCACGCATATTCATGAACGACCCCGTTCATTCAACATTTTTCACTTCGGTTTTCCCTCTCTCAATAACGTCTATCCCAAATCAATCCTAAATGATATGATTCTTAAGTCCAATGAAAAGACTCATATATTCTTCAATAAATCAACCCATTCGAGAATTGTCCCCTTCAACAAAATTAATCCGCCGAATACTCGTAGCCAATATTGTCAGGATCAAATTCCTTCAGAAAGAAGTAAACTGACAGACACTCGTAGCCTACATAACTAGTTTTCAATCTCGAACAAATCAATCAACACTCGAAGAACAATTGTTGTCTTGAATTCCGTCAAACGTAGCTTTAAACCATGTATAACCACCCGAATTGCAGTAGTTTTCAAGAAACCCTTGCAATCATAGGAAGAAACCAATCAAATTAAATTCTTGTTTTTTATCTCCTTCTTATCTTGAAAATTTAAGCAAGGTCTCAAACAAATCTTTAGAAAATAAACTCCTCTTTAAATTAGTCGTATTCTCCCCCTCTGCCAGTAGATACACGTGAAAAGTCGGCCGGAAAAGTAAGTCGCATATTTATTTAATTTATTTTGTTTTATTTTTTTTATCGGGGACACCCGTCTTCCTTGTGGTACGCATAAATACCCTCCTCATACATTACATTGATCCACATTTGTTATAAATAACCACATTCGTTAAACCCGTTAGTAAATGTACTTCATACGTTAAAAAAATCCACATTCGCTAAACAATTGAACGAATAGGTCTTATTCGCTATACTTATCCTCATTCGTTAAACCTGTTAACGAATGAGTTCATACGTTAAGATCAGCGAATGGCAGGAATGAGTATTTGAATGGCACGAATGAGTTCATACGTTAAGATCAGAAACCATGTGTGATCTATTGTTATCACGGATCTAGTCTATTTATATGTGATAAGATTAGAATATGTTAAACTATGTGTAATGTGTGTGTTGAAAGAGTATTTGAATAGAGTAACGAGGCTCAATCGATAATAATAAGAGTTGTTTTTTAAATGATAAGTTACAGGGGATATATAGAGGAGTGACCACATTTTTTATACGTACCATAATGAATGAGATTCATTCGCTATCATGCGTTATACTGCTCTGCGTTACAATAACGAATCAACACATTCGTTGGTTCCATTCTTTAACATCACTAATGATTGAACACAAATAAACACGGGGACATATTCAAAATTAGCTACTCTAACGAATGAGCCTTACATTATAGCGAATGTGCAAATACATTTACCAAAATACCCCTATACTTTTTATTAATAACAAAAAATAGTTTAAACAAAGACCGAGATGCAGAAACATGTATCAACAATAGCATAATTTTGGTGGTTGGATTTATGTTTCTTGTTGTGGTGAGAAGTGTTGTTTTTCTTGCGCAGAGTGTGTTTGGGTTCAGCTTTAGCATCAGTTGAGGATTCAATTTTGGAATTGTCAGGGGTAGGTTTAGAGTCCTTTCAAGAGAGGGTTCCACCCCTAACATGATCATCGGAAACGGAAGCAGCAAGATCAATAGCCTTACCGATGAAGAGAGGGTCACAACTAACCACAACATCATGAAAGATCGTTGGCAAGCCACGAATATGTTTTCGAATACCATGTGACACAGGTGTTACGAGATAAGGTAATAGCCGGATGAGCTCCCTGAAACGGTTATATTAAAAATTTTCTTCATTTTTCTATTTATGATTGATGTTATATTAAAAATTTTCTAAGCTTTAATAAATAATAGCTTTTTTGTGTAAAGACACGATCTATATGCTAATATTTTCTTAATATATTTTAGGGACTTAAACACCCATTCATCATTACAAAATCTCTCGTTAAAGAACGAGTTTGTAAACGGGTTACAAGAGTTAGCTATACTAATAGTTATTTCAAATGCCTTTGGATCATTTGGCATATTCTTGTCTTCTTCTATTCTTGATTGTTAGACGCTCCTTGTGCATTTAATTTATTTTAGGTTTTCCTTTTTTATTCCGCTTTCACTTGCGTTGTTTGTCTTATTCGGACATTCTGAGCTGAAATGTCTGTTTTCTCCACAGCTAAAACATACAACAGTTTTTCTTTTGCAATCATCTTCGGAATGACCGAGTTTCTTGCAAAAGTTGCATGTTATCAATGGAATATTTTTGGGAAGTTAGTTGGTTTTAAACATTTCCCGTGATGTCTTTTGCTATAGTTTTGACAGATTGGTCTTGTGAATTTAGGTGGTCCTTTTTCTTTCTTGCTTTTCTGCACTTCTTTTGTTTTATTAATCTCTTTTCCCTCTGGTTTTATTACATTTTTGGCTACCATCATAGCTTTGGAGGTTGCTTGTGGTACATGTAATTTTACTACCCTTCTTGTCTCTTTAGGTAGCCAAAATATGTATTTCACCATTTTTTCGTACTCCACTTTATCTAATTGCGGAGTTACTTGACAATATTCCAAGAATTTAACATTGTATTCCTTGACCTTCTGGTCCCATGGCAGGGTCTTTCCCTCTTCTTTGCTATCTTGCACCTATAGTACGAGTATAACTTTTTGTTAGTCGGATATACAATCCGGCTTAAGACTTCTAGTCTTTTGTAAAATCTTTACCTCGATTTTAATTTCTTTATTAACTTTTAGTTCAAAACATCTTTTCTTTATTTTAAACCTTTAGTTTAAAATATCATTTCTTTCTTTTCTTTTTCAAGTTAAAACTGAATACCTAATTCGCTAAGAGGTGTTATACTACTATACGTTACAATAACGAATCAACACATTCGTTGTTTCCATTATTTAACATCACTAATGAATGAACACAAATAAACACAGGGACATATTCAAAATTAGCTACTCTAACAAATGAGCCTTACATTATAGCGAATGTGCAAATACATTTATCAAAATACCCCTATACTTTTTTATTAATAACAAAAAATAGTGTAAACAAAGACCGAGATGTAGAAACGTGTATCAACAATAGCATAATTTTCTTGGTTGGGTTTATGTTTCTTGTTGTGGTGAAAAGTGTTGTTGTTCTTGCTCAGAGTGGGTTTGGGTTCGGCTTTAGCATCAGTTGAGGATTCAGTTTTGGAATTGTCAGGGATAGGTTTAGAGTCCTTTCAAGAGAGGGTTCCACCCCTAACATGATCATCGGAAAGGGAAGTAGCAGGACCAATAGCCTTACTGATGGAGAGAGGGTCACGACTAACCACAACATCACGAAAGATCGTTGGCAAGCCACGAATATGTTTTCGAATACCATGTGACACAGGTGTTACGAGATAGGGTACTAGCCGGATGAGCTCCCTGAAACGGTTGGAGTAGGTAGAGTTATCACCACCAAATGTGTTCGAGTTCCCAAAACTCAGTCTCAAGCCTTCACAAATCATGTTAATGGCAAAATTCTCTCTTCATAACTTCCTTGAGTTCATCCCAAGGCATGTCTACAGCCAACTGGGTTACTTTGTTGGTTTTAAAAGTGTTCCACCAAATGAGAGCTCGTTCTTCAAAGATGCTTGAGGTGAACTTAGTCTTTTTGGCATCCGGACATTCGCAATAGATGAACACGTTCTCCATTAGTTTAGTGACATTTTCTTCTCCAACTTATAGGGGTGGTTTAGCACTAGTGAAATTCTTGAAGTGAAAGTGGTTTGGAGTATAAAGCAAAACCATTGGAATTGAGACTTTGGATCAGAGTCACGATAGTAGGCATAACAGAAGCAATTTATTTGGTGATCCTAGCAGCCAGACAATGGTCAGAGAATCAGACGAACAATGTTGATGACAAGGAAGGTTTCTTCGAGAAGACATTCTACGATAAACAAAGATAAATATTCTTAAGATACAGGGAAAGTTGTGTAAATTTTCATGAGTTGATGTAAAATAGGGTGATCAATGTGAGATAGTCAGATGTGTAAATGAGTTTTGTTTAAAAGTTAAAATTACTTCATAAAATAAAATAAATATTTAATTGCATTGGGTTGGGCTTCCCATGGGCTTTCCATGTTAACTTAAGGAACCCAATTAAATCACGAAACACATTTTGTGAGTTGGCCTTCCATGAGCGCTCCATGGCAATTTAAATGCCCCAACTAAATAATGCGACATAAAGCTTGTGAATTGGCCTCCCATGAGCATTGCATGGAGTTTTAAGTGGCTCAATTAAATAACATAACTATAATTGGTGAGTTGGGCCACCCATGAGCATTCCATGGCATTCTAAATTGCCCAACAAATTAACGAATTATCGAAAAAAATGAGTTGGATGGCCCATGAGCTCTTCATAGAATTTTAACTAACCCAACTAAATAACTAATTAACGAATAAAAGTACGGGTAGTTGGAGCATCTCGTGAACCACCACGGATGATAATGTTCCAACAAAATAAAAAAATCAAAACGGGTTGACAAATGGATAGTTGGAGTGTCCATGGATTGACATGGGTTTTCCACCCAACTAAACGTTAAATAATAATAATAACAATAATAATAATAATAATAATAATAATAATAATAATAATAAAATATAAATATTTAACATCTACCAAATTTAGTCACGTATTATCGTGAATTCGGTTTTTTTATATAATGAATGTAACCGTTTGACTAGTTACGTTGACCGCATAAAGTTCTGGTCGTATGACATTTGTTTCGCTTTGGCTTATAAGATCGAGTATTGTAGTCGGGTTATCCTCCAAGAAAGGAATATCGTATTTCCATTGATTCTCGAAATCGTTTTGCCAATGGCTAACTCACAGTTATATCCCCCTTCTAGTTACTAAAAGAACTTGTCATACTCTCTTTCTTTAAGGTGAAGGAGCAAAAACAAATCAAGAGAATTCTTAAGGAATTTCCCAAAATAAAAACAATCTAATAAATTTAATAAATAAAATCTTTTTGAGAGTGAGGCATAGCCTCGAATTTGTGTGTGTGTACATGATTAAAATAATAAGAATAATAAATAATTAACTAAGTAAGTTGTAAACACATAAAAATAATAGAATACATTAGGTTGTCAAATAAGCATGTATGGGGTCCTAAGCATGTTACTAGGGCACTTCTAATTACCTACCTTACAACGTTCGGCTTTGATACCAATCGGTCACACCCCAACCTACGGCGGAATGTGGGGGTGCAAATCGTTGATTCACAACTCACAAGGTACTATCATACAATTTAATATATCTGATTTATTTATTTAATTCAAAATTCATTTAACTACACATGTTGAAAAAAATTACAAAAAACAATTCAAAATAAACCAATATCTCAAAAATATAAAATTAAACACAATAGTCTTTTTATTAAATTTAACTTAGGTTACCCTAAATGATTCTTCGCTTTAGCTTCCAACTAAATGATAACATGCATATACATACAAAATAATATAGGTTGTAAACACAAGGTTGAGTGAGAAAATCACCAATTTTGATATTGATATAATAATAAGTGAATAAAAGAGCGAAACTTATATTATTAACATAAATCAATAAAACCATGAGCAAATAGTTGCTGTCAGTTAACCATTTCCTAACGAATCGGACATTGGCTACTATGACAAAATAAATGCAAATAAAGGTGCCGCCGACCATTGCCTTGCAAATCGGGAATTGGCTACTAAGAAGGCGTACGATCATACTTAAATATGATTACGATGGACCTCTCCGAATGCGATTAAGTAAAACAACTAAACAAATATAAATTAGTCATTAATCAATCTACACACAATATATACAGTTTGGTAGTTTGTACAATAAATAATATGTAAATATGATTAGGTACACATAAGTTCCCAACATATTTGTTAAAAAACTCTAAAAATGAGGGGAATGATTTCTCACCTTATTACTTAGGTAAGATTAGAGAATAATAAGAATAAACGAGAAACCGAACTTTCAACGCGCTGATTGAGTTAACTGAATGAACCTGAAACTTGGAGACGGTAAAATTGGATTAAAACCGAGAACCACGCAATTGGAATAGGTTAATCTAATATGTAAAACTCAAGTTATGAGATTTTAATGATTTAAGTGAGCTGGTACTTTTCAGAATCCAAACTTCAAGTTAGGAGTCAGGTTCTGACCAATACACTCAAAATTTAATTGTGAACAAAAAAAACTTCTAGACCAAAAGCTAGTTCTTATCATAACATAGAGAAACTGATAAGTCAAATGAGTTTGACTAAAATACCCTTAACTGGTTGGGAACAAACTGACCATCGAGACTCCCTTAATCATATAAATTGATTGAGGGCTTTTGTTAATTAGATGAAAACCTACAAAAATGAAGAAGACAACTTACCATGTAATGTCACACACTGACATACGGCCTAGGCATGTGACCAACAGTTGGTACCCGGTTTTGTAAATATATCAGAATTTATTTTAGCGAAAGACTTTTCATTATTTAAAATAAAATATTTATATACCTTGGAATCATTAAAATATAATTTCTTTTTTTAGAAAAACTTCTCGGATAATAAATACCCAAGTATTCGCATTTATAAATCTTTGTTTAGTTTAGAGTGTTATTAAAAATATGAGCCATCTCTACCTTGCGAACATCCACTTCATGAATGGCTCCAATCTTGATACTATAATTTTCCTTAAATGTTAGAATAATACGTCAGCTATATGCTAGTGAACACGTTGACTCTAAAAATATTTTCTTTTACTTGATCACCCCTCGAGACTACGAAGGTCTCGGCCCATAGTGGCTTAGGAATAACCAAGTTAAAACAACACAATTCATAAACTCAAGTTTCTACACTCAGACCCCCCAGCAAAAACCGCAGCGTTCGACTAGTTGAGTGCATATACGTATACACAAGGTCATACTCCCTGCAGGCAGCGTAATTGTGACCAGGTGTGATGTGCCCATCACATATGTAAGGATCCAAACAAATGTACACGATAGCCTGAGGCCAGTGTTTACACCCTTGTTTATAAATGTTTTAGAGACACTTAGTCTCATGTAAATCTTTTTCATTTAACATGTTGACTCGATTGAAAACAAATTTGTAAAGTTGGGGCGTATTCACCTTTTTTATTTGGATCGGCTTCAATACACCGTCTGAGGGTCTTTCCCGTTGCTATCTCGCACCTATAGTGCGAGTATAACCTTTTCTTTTGGATCAGCTTCAATGCACTGTCTGAGGGTGGGTCTTTCCCTCTTCTTTGCTATCTTGCACCTATAGTACGAGTATAACTTTTTGTTAGTCGGATATACAATCCGGCTTAAGACTTCTAGTCTTATGTAAAATCTTTACCTCGATTTTAATTTCTTTATTAACTTTTACTTCAAAACATATTTTCTTTATTTTAAACATTTAGTTTAAAATATCATTTCTTTCTTTTCTTTTTCAAGTTAAAACTCTTTTTTTTTAACTTATTTACTTTCAAGATAAACCTCTAGTTTAACTTGTTTTTCTTTTTCTTAAACTCTACGTTTCTTCTTCATTAAGAAATGTGTATTTTTCTTTTACCTATTATTTAAGAATGATAATAATAATCTTAAATAATATTGACAACTAGAATTATTTTCTATATTTATCTTTTCCTTTTATTTTCTAATATGTTTGAACCTATAGTTCAAATCATATATCTTTTATTCTCATATTAGGACCTTTAGTCCGGCATGATTTTCTTTTATAAAATCTACGTTTTCCAAAACGTATACTTATATATATATATATATATATATATATATATATCATTTAGTTTATATTAATAATACAAACAATGTATATATTTTCATTTACTTATTACTATTTAAAATACCTTTAAATAACACTTTTATCTTTATTTATTAAAAATGATTATTTCATTTGTTTTTCTTTTATTTCTTTTTTTTTATTTATATTTTTTCTATAACCAATAGTTATATATATAAATATATATATATATATATATATATATATATATATATATATATATATATATCTTTCTCTTTATAATTTCTTTGCTTTTATTTTGTTTATCTTCGAGGTAATGACTATACCCTTAACTAGGGTCTAAGCCTGTATTGCTTTAATATTATTTTATTCGGCATTATGCCTACCTTGTTTGCCTTATTATATTCTAAACTCACGGGCAGCACTTCGACGCTTGCACGTATATCGAGAATCTTGATCAACACCTCCTTGGAACGCAAATCGAGGCACGCTGGTCTTCAAGTCTCGTCGGCACACACTTAGAGGCGGGTCGTCTCGGGTCGGCACGTACTTCGAGGGAGGTCGTCTTTAGTCAGCGGGAACTTCGAGGCGGAATGTCAGGATTTTGTCAGGATTCGGCACGCTTATCGAGGTAATGAGAGAGTATTTTTAGAGAGTTGTTATGGAGAGAAAGTAGTGTGTGAAATGAGTGTGAGAGGTGAATGGGTGGAAGCCCATATTTATAGGCTGGATTCGGGACCCGTCGCGATATGCGATGGGCCCACACATAGCCGTCGCGTATCGCGACGTATTTATCGTGAGTCACTGGTAGGTTTGCCACGTGGCGGACGTGGTGCCATGTGGTGACACGTGGCGAGCTTAGTGACACGTGGCAGGACACGTGTCATATTTTGTCATGGCTTTATGCCACATGGTGACACGTGGTAGGACACGTTTCACCCTGTCAGACCTCGTCATCATGATACGCGATGATGCTTGGTCTAAGGCCGTTGCGTATCGCAATCAGGCCTGGTGACAAATTTTTCATTTTTAATTTTTTAGTTTAAAACTTGTTAATTTTGGTTCTTTAACTTTTGAACTTTGATATTTTTGACTCGTTATTTTCGTGATGTTACATCGTCCCCAGCTTGAAATGAATCTCGTCCGCGAGATTCGCTTCTTAGGATAAGTGAGGGTACTTTTTCTTTTTTCGGATTCACGTTCCCAAGTATAGTCAGGGTCTCTTTGTGAGTCCCTCTTTTATTATGACTATATTCAATGTTCGTCTCTTTAGTTTCTTTGTTTTCGAAATCTTTGATTTTTATGGGTTATAAATTTTAAATTTCCATTTATTTCAACATCTTTTTAAGGCATAGACAAAGGTTTATTGGCTAGGCATTTTCACAGATTAGATATGTGGATTACATTGTGTATCCCTTTCATTTTCTTCGGGTAATCACAGATGGTATGCGACAATACTGATTGCTAGAATATTCATATGATCCTACAATCGTGGACGAGTTTTCTTTTCTTATTGAAACAATGACTTCTTTCTAAGGAGAAATTTTATTTAACACCCCATCACATATATTATATTCTAATGGCTTATAATGGACGTATAACTCTTTTGGCGATCCCACGCCACCCTGAGTCGTTCACAGGGTCGTAATACTTTGTTCATTGTTTTGTGGATTAGTTCGAGTCCAAAATATTTGGTTATTCCTCTTTTCGGCAATCTCACGCCACTTTGATTCTTTCATGGTTAGCAATACTTTATAAGACATTTCGTGGACTACTTTCAGTCCATTCATTTAGGTATCCTTTGTTTTTAAACCAACACACGGATGTTTGGTCATATAACGCTTCATAAAACGTGGCTCGCATGTTTATGTGGTAATGAGTATTCTATTAGGGAAAATAGTTATCCCATTTACACTTGAGGAAATAAATGGTGATTATGGTTTATATATTTATGGATCATGGGCTTAAGCCCAAGGTCTTTCCTTCTCTCTTTCATAACCCAAGTCCATAACCCATATCCATTTACCCAACACTAGCCCAACTCGTATTCTGTTTATCTAAACCGATAACGATCCACTATAAAATAGACGAAATTTATTTTATTACTATAACCGAAAGTAAGATGTTACAAAGTAGGATCAATTTCAATTAAATGATGAAATAATAAACCAATCTGTCAGACCTTCTTCTTCGATGGTTCGCCAGAAAAAGTGCAGGTTGGACGGAATTTTGTTTTGAGTTTTATGAGAGTTCCTGAACGTGACGAAGTGACCGAATATTACTAATAAGTTAAAGATAGTTAAAGGTAGTTAACAAAGTGGTGTTACCTTACGTTTAAGTAACACCACGGTAGTGGTAAAAAGTTTTTGTTGGTTAACGTCGGTTCCGCTGTGATGTCGTGCGGTGCTTCAAAGGTGGCAGGGGTGGGTTATCGAGTGAAGATGGTGAATCAAGGGTATTATTTTGTTGTTTGGGTATATCAGTTTGCCGGATTCGTCATCGGAATTTAAGGGCCGGATTTTAGAAGGAGGTGTTGTGTAAATATTTAAAATTATTCAACATGTATTTATTACCACTTTTTATTTGTGGCCAAGGTGAAGACATGCAGATGATAACTTCAAATGGATATTATTTTCACTTGATAGACCTATTGTTTTATTCTTTTCCTAATTTTAACTTCAATTCTTATCTGTTTGTTTCATTTTCTTCATATTATTTCTCTTTTTTTTAATATCATAACAAATGTCATCTTATAATATATATTTATTATATACTAGTAGTGACTTGCTTTTATTTTTGTTAGTTTATTTTTGTTCCTTATTTGTTATTTATTATTATTATTATTATTATTATTATTATTATTGTTTGATTCATTTAATGTATTAAATATATATTATAATTTTTGGTTATTACAATATGCTAATATTTTCTTTATATATTTTTGGGACTTAAACACTCATTCATCATTACAAAATCTCTCGTTAAAGAACGACTTTGTAAACGGGTTACAATAGTTAGTTAGACTAATAGTTATTTCAAATGCCTTTGGATCATTTGGCATACTCTTGTCTTCTTCTATTCTTGATTTTTAGACGCTCCTTGTGCATTTAATTTATTTTAGGTTTTCCTTTCTTTATACCGCTTTCACTTGCGTTGTTTGTCTTATTCGGACATTCTGAGCTGAAATGTCCGTTTTCTCCACAGCTAAAACATACAACAGTTTTTCTTCTGCAATCATCTTCCGAATGACCGAGTTTCTTGCAAAAGTTGCATGTGATCAACGGAATATTTTTGGGAAGTTAGTTGGTTTTAAACATTTCCCGTGATGTCTTTTGCTATAGTTTTGGCATATTTGTCTTGTGAATTTAGGCGGTCCTTTTTCTTTCTTGCTTTTCTGCACTTCTTTTGTTTTATTAATCTTTTTTCCCTCTGGTTTTATTACATTTTTGGCTACCATCATAGCTTCGGAGGTTGTTTGTGTTACATGTAATTTTACTACCCTTCTTGTCTCTTTTGGTAGCCCAAATATGTATTTCACCATTTTGTCGTACTCCACTTTATCTAATTGCGGAGTTACTTGACAATATTCCAAGAATTTAACATTGTATTCCTTGGCCTTCTGGTCCATGGCAGCATTTCATCTTGTTTTATTTTGTTGATAGGGCAAAATTTCTGTAAAATCAGATCTATAAGTTCTTCCCAACTTAAATTGTACATTACTTCATTTCCTCTAACTTGAATTAACATACTCCACCACTCTAAAGCTTTATCTATGAATATTTGTGAAGAACAACAAATGGCTTGTTTGCTTGTGCAAGCAATATTGCTTAATATTGACTCTTGTTCTTTAAGCCATCTCAGGGTAGATATGATATTTTCATTTGCACATAATCTCTTAGGCTCATAGGCTTTGTAACTCTTAAAAACATTTTTGGGTTGAAGTTTAGGTTTCTTGTTATTCTTATTCCTTAATTCGTTCTCCTGACTAAATTGGTTACAACTTTCTTTTGAAGAATTAGGCTCGCTTTGAGTCCTTTTTCTTGATTCTAATAGTCTAGAGTCATTAAGCATCTTCATTATCGAAGTCATAGCTTCATTAATCATTTCCCGAACTTTGTTTATTAATTAGTCATTCATTTCTTTGTTCCTCTCACTATTAACTTCTTTGGAAGAGTTTACTTCTATATTCCCTTCTTTTGACATACAATAATCCATAGATAGGTTTAATACTTAAGGGAATCCAAATCTATCTTTTATTTGTGCAAGATTTTCTATTACGAATTGGTTTTAGAAGATCCTATTGTTACCAATTGGATAATCAATTGGTTTTATTCTTTATAATTCCTTTTTACTTATTTCATCATGAATGTGGGTCTTCATATCTTTATTTTTAATATTCCTCTTGCTTCTTTGGAAAAGTTATGTTTTCTTCTTTCTATAACAATTCATAGATATGTTTAATTTATTATGAAAATCAAAACATATCTTGTACTACGCAAGATTTTCTACTATAAAATGGTTTATTACTACCAATTGGGCGAATGTATTGTCTTATTTCATATAACATTTATAATCCATGTTCACTCTTTCATTATGTATGAGGATCTTTATTTCTTTATATCTACTAATTTACTTGATCATGATTCAAGTTTTTTTTTTCCTTTGTTTTTGTTTGCTATAATCCCTGTTACCATTTATATAGTAAATTTTGGAATATAGCTAAATTCATATTTTTCTTCTTCCTTTTCTGTCGGAAGTTTCCTTGTTCTTTTAGTCCGACCATAGTCGACTATTTCCATATAATATATTAGGTGCAAAGATTTTCCTATCTTATCCGTATTTGTTATTTCTTATCCTTAATTCTTTTTATATATATCTATCATTTAAGTTTTGATATTATTAATCTAAATATTTAAATTTTTGCTAAACGCATAAAATATTGTAATAAAAATTTATATCTATCACTTTATCAAAGCCTAGGTATAACTGAATTCCTAACTCGCTAAGATCGGTGGCTCTTATACCAACCTGTCACACCCCGACTTAAGGGCTAGGCGTGTGACCAACAGTTGGTACCGGTTTTGTAAATATATTAGAGTTTATTTTAGTGGAAGACTTTTCATTATTTAAAATAAAATATTTATATACTTTGGAATCATTAAAATATAATTTGTTTTGTTAGAAAAGCTTCTCGGGTAATAAATACCCAAATATTCGTATTTATAAATCTTTGTTTAGTTTGGAGTGTTATTAAAACAATGAGCCATCTCTACCTTGAGAACATCCACTTCATGAATGGCTCTAATTCTTTATAATGTAATTTTCCTGAAATGTTAGAAAAATACTTCAGTTATATGCTGGTGAACACGCTGACACTAAAAATATTTTCTTTTACTTGATCACCCCTTGAGACTACGTAGGTCTCAGCCCATCGTGACATAGAAATAACCAAGTTAAAACAACACAATTCATGAACTCAAGTCTCTACACTCAGATCCCCCAGCAAACACCGCAGCGTTCGACTATTTGAGTGCCTATACGTATACTGATGTGCTAGAAACTAAATATTAACTAAATTAAACAAGTAATAAAAACTAGACCTAAGACTCAATTACACAAAACACCAAGCAAATGAACCGATCAATTGTACTAAAGCTAAGTAATTCCGGAATATCGAACCCACAGGACTCTATAAATTACATTAATTAACTAATTAGACTCGACTTACGACACGACTATTAATTATTAATGTTTTAAGGGGGTTTTTAAACTAATATTAAGTTAAGAAAGTAAATGAACAAGTAAACTAGAAATAAGCAATAAAACACAAGATCAAAACCAATAAGAGAAGGAATCTACATAGGTAAGAATCCCATGTATCAACAATCATCAAACAATGGAAAACCAATTATGATATGGAAACTGATTTCTAAACGTATTCCTCTAACAAACCCTAAAGAACCCTCGATCGCATCAAGTAAAATCCTAAAGAATGAATATTAGATTATTAAGAAATCAGTTGGATTGATTTATTCACAGCCATCAATTAGGGTTAATTAATAGTATCTAAAGCAAGCAATCTTATGAAACACTAAACCTTAGATAACATGATACGCTTATTATGACATCATGAACAAGGATCAACGCAATGAGCAAGAATATTGTCCCTAATCTATCCTAGCATGCAATTGACCAAGACACAAGAACAACCCTCAACTTACAGCTATTGGAATTTTGCAGAACATTTAAAACCCTAACCAACTATTAACAAGCTTCTATGATCTAATAGGCCTATTCAATCACAATAATCAAAACAACAAGTAATGATTAAACATAAACCCTAATTCTAAACAACACAATCAAGAGATATAAGATCTATGTGAAGCAATAGTTGACAATAAATCAAGATAACAAACATTCATATGCATCATGAAAACAAAATCAAGTATTTACTATTAATATAACGAAACCATAATCAAATCAATTGTCCAAAGCAAGAATCAAATCAAAACATATTCATCAAACCTAGGTAGACATGAAGTCTAGCCTAGAATCATTATTAAAAACAATCCAAAACAATAATTAAAAACAAAGAGGAAAGACATGATAATGAACAAAGAATCAAAGTTAGAGCGATAAAACCCTTGGTAATTGATCCTTGAACACCTCCGTGAAAGCCTTCTTGATCCTCTTTGATTCCTAGCTTCAAAGCACCTTCAAGAACTTGGTTTTCTCTCCAAAAACGGCTGGGATTAAGTGTTAAATCGTTTAGGTTTATAACCATTCTTTATATAAACGAGCTGGGCCAATAACTTGCAAAGTTTGCTGATCTGGGAGCCCTAGGCGCCTCGCAACCGGGCCTGGCCTCCCCCATCACGCGGCGCGGCGTGTGCCAGGAAGATATACGAATTTTCTTTTTTTTATTTCTTGATTAATCTTGTTAAATCTTGGTAAATTTCTTTCTTGAACTCCAAGCAATGATAGGAAGCTTCTAGGCCTTCTCTTTCTTGACTCTCAAGCCACCATCTACATGAAAACAAATCAAAAAACTAAGTGGAATAATCATGTAATCATTAACGAGCAAAACGAACTCAAACTTCTTATGAAATGATAGAAAGAATTAGAGCTTAACATGCAAGACATCAAACGAGTTAAAACATGATATATATATATATATATATATATATATATAAACTTGACTCAAGACCTAAATTAATAAAAGATGAATGAAACACGAACTAAACTGAACTCAAAACAGTAAATAAACATAACTTTACAAGGGATTCGAGATGTATAAATAAATGTATATCAAATATCCCCACACTTACTCTTTTTTCGTCCCTGAAAAAAGTCTGATGAAGTTGGATCAAAATCGGAAAATACAGTATTAAAAACATATAAGTTAATTTTTAAAGCTTAGAAGAATGCAAAAACCGCGATCACCAATATTGTTGTCCACTTAAACACATGCTTTAATCTTTACCGGGACAAATAAGATCCGACAATAATAATACTCAGTGGTTTACTCAATTAAGACCCGCTTATTTTCAGCTTTTACAGGACCAGACCACCCCAACATGACTTAAACCTAAAAATTAGCAGAATTAAAAACTTTTGTTGCTCTTTTTTTTTTCACGAATAGTTAAGGCGATCAAAGGTATTGTTTATCCACCTAAGCTTAAGCATCAAAGTCTACCAAGCATCCATTAGATACGATTAAGGTTCAATTAATTAATAGCTAGTGTTCCCCACAACATGACATACCCCCGTTATCAAACAATACCCCGAACCCATCACCATAGGTGAGAATACAAAATTTCATCTGTAGGGCTTACATGTAGCGTGTCCCTTATGGTTCGTTTCTTAATGGTAATGAGACACGAGCAAGGGGACCCCACGTGGCTAACAGCATGGATGATCAAGTCTGTAGTGTATTTTTACTTTTGTACTTTTGTGATCATGTTTAAAGACTTATAAGGGTTTGCTCTTTTTAACTTTATTTTAAATATCCATAACCCACTTAGAAATTATGAATACCCAGATGAATAGATTGCATACAGACTCATGGTCTCCGAACCTGAAGCACCCCATCAATACAAGATTTAAGGTTATAAAACCATATGTCAATGAGGTGTAAAACACTAAGGCTAGCAGTTTAAGATTTATATCACAGGCTACACGGCATACTCTAACGTTAAACCTACCCAAGCATCATATGATAACGTATTCAGATTTTAAAAATTTATTGTATTTCCACTTTTCATACCAATAATTGAGGTTTGTGTATGGCCCGACCTTTCATTACTTATCTTCCACGGACAAAACGTTTTACCCACAAAAGATTTCCGTTTTAACCATTTTATCAAATTTGCCCTTTCATTTACAAGGCTGAGCCTACCGACACATCCCAACTTAAGTGTGTTTTCTTTTATTTATCTCATATTATTAGTAGTTTGAAAAAATGATTTCCGATTAGTATCATCATCTCCCAATTTAACTCAAAAAACTAGACTCAATGGACACTTTTAAAAAAAATTTCAACTTTTTTTATTTTTTTTTAAAGGTTAAATTTAAACTATGACTCAAATATCCTATCCTCACACTTAAATTTTGCACTGTCCTCAATGCATGGATAAGGACGACTTAAAATAAAATAAATTTAAAAATAAAATTGGACTACAAAAACCAAAAATCTAAAAAAAAATTAAAAACAAAAGCAAAATAAAAATTTAATAAGCTAGATAATGGAAAAGACTTAACTAGTAATATGCGAATGAAAACATGATGCCAAGGTCTTCTTCCATGAATGCACTCCAACTACGAACATGCTCAGCAAATGGTAACTCCTTCTCTCACACGAACGTAAGCGGCCAAACAAAACAAATAAACATGTCTAAAAATGTATCTTATCATAACGATAGATATTTTGCAATTAAAGTATTTTACCAACCGACAAATAACACATGAATAATTAGCAGCAAATAAATAAATATAAAGTATACAACTCCACTGATACTCCATCCCCACACTTATCTTTTTCAATAAATTTTTTTCTTGAGAATCGTCTCTCTAGCTCATAAAATCGTCAAACTAGCAAAACTTAAAAACGCAAAAACAAAGACGAACTACAAAAATTACGTTAGTGACTCGATGACTGTAAACAAGACTCAGACTACTAGACTTTAAAACATGACTCAAAATACACAACCGAACACAAGGAATCATACCTGAATGATAAAAGCACGAGGAATCAACAAGAAATAACCAAAAATAAAAAACAAATCTAGGCTGTGTAGACCAGCCGCGCCGCGCGGCCTGTGGTGTTCCTGGACTCCGCGCAACGCGGCGTGTGTAGCTGGGTGTTAACTTAGCTCCGCGTCACCCGCTCGCAACTGTATACTCCCGTCGCGCGCGCGACGGGCCTTTTTAACAGAAAGATTTGACATTTTTAAGAGCCATTTTGACTTAGAAACTTTTCCAGAAAATTACCAAGTATTTGTTGTGCTCATTTTATGTTATTTTTACGTGTAAAACTTACCTGGAACCTCTAGAATTCTCGTAAATTCCTCTCTCCATGATGGTGATAATTCGTTGGAATGACTCGGCGACGCAACGAAACTAAGAAAATAAAAATTAAAATAAAGGAAAATGTACAAACTCTACACTTGAGTTTTCACCCAAGAACCCATGCTGTGCGAATCACGTGGCGGACCGAGTGGAGCTTCCTCCACCTCGGTAGAAATCCAATGCCCTCAAAGATATTGAATCACGATCCGACCATCCATCAACCTTTGTCTTCTTCTTACACCACGAACCTTCTCAAACTTTCGCTTACCACCACCAATTTCTCCAACACACTTTACCATCTCTCGAGAGATAGAGGCCTCTCGCTCCTTCCCCACACTAATACTCACCGAACGGGAATCCTTAAGACTAGAGCCCATGCCCGAGATAAATGATTCTATCGAGTAAACTGGGTGACATGGATCAATGAGACCGTCTTGACCACTAGGATGTCTCATGGACTTCGCCAAATAGGTGGCACTATCATCACCGGCTCTAAGAGTGATCTTGCCTTCAAACACATCAATAATAGCCCTTGCAGTACGTAAAAATTGATGACCTAAAATGATATGAACTCTCTCGTCGGCCTCCATATCCAAAACAACAAAATCTGCGGGGAATACCAAATTATCAACCTTAATGAGCAGATTCTCCACGACACCCCTCGGATACTTAATGGAACCATCGGCTAAAGACAATGTCATACGAGTGGTGGTGAGCTCTCCTGGGTCTAGCTTTTTATACAAAGAATATGGCATAAGGTTTATACTAGCTCCTAGATCGGCTAATGCTTGACATGTCGTGTCACTTCCGAAAAGGCATGGAATGGTAAAAACACTGGGGTCAGGTAATTTCTCCAGTACTTTATTGAGAACTATTGCAGAATACTCTCCATTTAGGGGAACAATCGAAAGCTCCTCCAACTTATCCTTTCTTTTAAGGTCTTTCAAAAATTTGGAGAATTTAGGCATATGATGGAGGACATCAACAAACGGGAGGTTGACATTCAATTGGCTAAATATATTAAGAAAATGCCCGTAATCTTTCGTATACCTTTGAGTCTTTAGACGGGCAGGATATGGGACATATGCAAGGTCAATGGGGTGTGGTGGTGGCCGGAATCCAACCAACTTCTTCTCAACTTGCGGCTCTATGATTGGTGTTGTACCTTGTGACCTACCCGGAGCCTCTACCTCTATCCCCTCATCTATCAACTCATCGTCCCCATCTTTCCCAATTTCTCTACTAACTACCTCCGGAGCAAAAAAAAACCTACCACTATGAGTGGAGATGGCTTTCAATTGAGAAATCAGATTAGTTTGAGGGATACCCGAAAACTGACCTGGGGGCCTTTCTTCTAAACGATGAGAAATATCACCAACAGTTCTTTGAATATCGAGAATAGAATATTATTTATTCTTGAAGAGCAAATCGTGTTAGACAAACTTTTTCTGTGTAACTTGATCTCTCTCCAAGATTTGCTTCATCATCTCTTCCAAACGCCTAATTCCACTGTTCAAATCCTGCACATTATATTGAACATTAGTACCATCAGTGTTATTATTATTGAAATACTGACCTTTTCCTTGATTATAAGAGTTTTGAAATCCGGGTGGTGCACCCAACGGACGCCAGTTAGCATTATTCTGATTCGGGTTCTTGTAGATGTTCCAACTTTAACCGTTGTTATTATAGGTGTTGGGAAACTTATTCTAACCAGCAACAAAATTGACCTGTTGATTAATCACCGAGCACTCCAACGTGCCATGTCCACCCCTACAAAACTCACACCTGTCCACCTTGGCCTTTAGCTCCTTAACCTCTCTAGTTAGTGATTCCATAGCAGCAACCACACTAGTATCCAGATTAACCTGGTGTACACCTTGAGCGGACGATGATGTACTAGTGACGGGAGTGGAATTCCCGCGATGTGCTCTTTGGAATAATCGGATTGAAAAAAGCTCTCAAACATCTCGTTACATTCGGTGACATTCTTCTTTGCCAGTAAACTTCCTCCCGCGGCAATGTCGAACCGAACTTGGGTTTCGTAATTCAACCCATTGTAAAATTTTTCCACGAGAGCCCATGGTGTGAGACCATTCTGTGAGCAATGGGCTAGCATTTTCTGAAAACGCTCCTAAGCATGACAATATTTTCCCCCGGTTCCATGTGAAAAGAATGAATTTGATCACGAAGAAAAGCCGCTTTAGCAGGTGAGAAGTACTTCTTAATAAAAGCTGAACGTAACGCCTCCCAAGTAGTGAACGTGCCAGGTGGTTGAGTGTCAAGCCAAATAGCAGCTTTACCTACAAGTGAAAACGAAAATAAATGTAAGAAAATAGCATCTTCAGTAGCACCTTGAAAATTGAAGGTTTTCAAAACGCGGTAAAGTCGGTTAATGTGAGCCGGTGCATCCTCGTCATCACGCCCATGAAACTGATTAGTTTGAACGATGTTGTTCATGACGTATGACGGAATTTTCCACGAGTTGGGGTTGTCGATCTGGAGAACGACGATGCATGACTGGTTTCTGGTTAAGCCATCGAAGGCTTGAGCAGCAATTGTTCTATCGTCGGCCATCTGAACGTCTAGTTGACTTCTTGGACTTTCTGGTGGTGTACTAGGTGGTAACGACTTTGGTGTAGAGATGGCTTCTGACGGTTGTTTTTCTGCGGACGAACTAGCTTCGGTTTTGAACGAAGAAAAATCAAGATTATCCAGCGGTAGTCCTTGCGAACGAAGATGTGGCATAAACCGGAAAAACGCAATGGATCAAGTGAGTAGACTAAAAGTAAAAACCAAAACAAAAATAAACTAAAATTTAATTAGACTCCTACGACTCAAACGAAAATAAACAAATAGCACGTATGTATCAATAAGTCCAATTAAAGCAAATAACGCAATTGCGAAGAGTCCCCGGCAACGGCGCCTAAAATTTGATGTGCTAGAAACAGTCAATTAAATATTAACTAAATTAAACAAGTAATAAAAATTAGACCTAAGATTCAACTTCACAAAACATCGGCAAGTGAACAGATTAAATGTACTAAAGCTAAGTAAGTCCGGAATATCGAACCCACATGACTCTATAAATTACGTTAATTAACTATTTAGACTCGACTTACGACACGACTATTTATTATTAATGTTTTAAGGGGGGTTTTAAACTAATATTAAATTAAGAAAGTAAATGAACAAGTAAACTAGAAATAAGCAATAAAACACAAGATCGAAACCAATAAGATAAGGAATCTACTTAGGTAAGAATCCCATGTATCAACAATCATCAAGAAATGGACAACCAATTATGATATGGAAACTGATTTCTAAACGTATTCCTCTAACAAACCCTAAAAAACCCTCGATCGCATCAAGTAAAATCCTAATGAGTGAATATTAGATTATTAAGCAATCAGTTGGATTGATTTCTTCACAGTCATCAATTAGGGTTAATTAATAGTATCTAAAGCAAGCAATCTTACGAAACATTAAACCCTAGATAACTTGATACACTTATTATGACATCATGAACAAGGATCAACGCAATGAGCAAGAATATTGTCACTAATCTATCCCAGCATGCAATTAACCAAGACACATGAACAACTCCTCAACTTACAGCTATTGGAATTTAGCAGAACATTTAAAACCCTAACTAACTATTAACAAGCTTCTATGATCTAATAGGCCTATTCAATCCTAATAATCAAAACAGCAAGTAATGATTAAACATAAACCCTAATTCTAAAGAACACAATCAAGAGATATAAGATCTATGTGAAGCAATAGTTGACAATAAATCAAATTAACAAACATTCATATGCATCATGAAAACAAAATCAAGTATTTACTATTAATATAACGAAACCATAATCAAATCAATTGTCCAAACCAAGAATCAAATCAAAATATATTCATCAAACCTAGGTAGACATGAAGTCTAGCCTAGAATCATTATTAAAAACAATCCAAAACAATAATTAAAAACAAAGAGGAAAGACATGATAATGAACAAAGAATCAAAGTTAGAGCAATAAAACCCTTGGTAATTGATCCTTGAACACCTCCGTGAAAGCCTTCTTGATCCTCTTTGATTCCTAGCTTCAAAGCACCTTCGAGAACTTGGTTTTCCTCCAAAAACGGCTGGGATTAAGTGTTAAATCGTTTAGGTTTATAACCATTCTTTATATAAAAGAGTTGGGCCAATAAATTGCAAAGTTTGCTGATCTGGGAACCCTAGGCGCCCCGCGACCGGCATGGCCTCCCCCGTAGCGAGAGATACGAACTTTCTTTTTATTATTTTTTGATTAATCTTGTTAAACCTTGATAAATTTCTTTCATGAACTCGAAGAAACGATATGATGCTTCTAGGCCTTCTTTTCCTTGACTCTCAAGCCACCATCTACATGAAAACAAATCAAAACACTAAGTGGAATAATCATGTAATCATTAACGAGCAAAACGAACTTGAACTTTTTATGAAATGATAGAAAGAATTAGAGCTTAACATGCAAGACATCAAACGAGTTAAAACATGATATATATAAAAATAAACTTGACTCAAGACCTAAATTAATAAAAGATGAATGAAACACGAACTAAACTGAACTCAAAACATTAAATAAACATAATCTTACAAGGGATTCGAGATGTATAAATAAATGTATATCATATACACAAGGTCATACTCCCTGCAGACAGCGTAATTGTGACCATGTGTGATGTGCCCATCACATATGTAAGGATCCAAACAAATGTACACGATAGCCTTAGGCCAGTGTTTATACCCTTATTTATAAATGTTTTAGAGACACTTAGTCTCATGTAAACCATTTTCATTTAACATGT
This sequence comes from Bidens hawaiensis, assembly GCF_021521415.1. Classification (NCBI taxonomy): domain Eukaryota; kingdom Viridiplantae; phylum Streptophyta; class Magnoliopsida; order Asterales; family Asteraceae; genus Bidens; species Bidens hawaiensis. The sequence goes on along the minus strand of NW_027494693.1, from coordinate 162,719 downwards.
TGACTCATTTGAAAACAAATTTTTAAAGTTGGGGCGTATTCACCTTTTTATTAGGATCGGCTTCAATACACCGTCCGAGGTTCTTTCCCGTTGCTATCTCGCACCTATAGTACGAGTATAACCTTTTCTTTTGGATCAGCTTCAATACACTGTCTGAGGGCCTTTCCCTCTTCTTTGCTATCTCGCACCAATAGTACGAGTATAACTTTTTGTTAGTTGGATATACAATCTGGCTTAAGACCTCTATTCTATTTTTTAAAATCTTTACCTTGTTTTTAATTTCTTTATGTACCTTTAGTTCAAAACATCTTTTCTTTATTTTAAATCTTTAGTTTAATATATCATTTTTTTCTTTTCTTTTTCAAGTTAAAACTCTTTCTTTTAACTTATTTACTTTTCTTTTACAAAATAATCCTCTACTTTAACTTGTTTTTCTTTTTCTTAAACTCTATGTTTCTTCTTCATTAAGAAACGTATATTTTTCTTTTACCTATTATTTAAGAATGATAATAATAATCTTAAATAATATTAATAACTAGAACTATTTTCTGTTTTTCTCTTTTCCTTTTTTTATAATACGTTTGAACCTATAGTTCAAATCATCTATCTTTTATTCTCATATTAGGACCTTTAGTCCAGCATATTTTTCTTTTCTAAAATCTACGTTTTCCAAAACGTCTACTTATATATATATATATATATCATTTAGTTTATATTAATAATACAAACAATGTATATATTTTCATTTACTTATTATTATTTAAAATGCCTTTAAATAATATTTTTATCTTTATTTATTAATAAAGATTATTTCATTTGTTTTTCTTTTATTTCTTTTCTTTTATTTATATAATACTGTCACTTATTCTATAAGCAATAGTTATACATATATATATGTATATATATATATATATCTTTTTATAATTTCTTTGTTTTTCTTTTGTTTATCTTCGAGGTAATGACAATACACTTGACTAGGGTCTAAGCCATTATTACTTTATTAATATTTTATTCGGGCATTATACCTACCTTGTTTGGCTTATTATTTTCGAAACTCACGGGCAGAACTTCAACGCTTGCACGTATATCGAGAATCTTGATCAACACCTCCTTGGCATGCAAATCGAGGAACGCTGGTCTTCAAGTCTCGCCGGCACACACTTCGAAGCGGGTCGTCGGGTCGTCTCGATTCGGCGCATACTTCGAGGAGAATTGTCGGGTTTTTGGCACGAAAAAAGAGGAAGATCGGCACGCTTATCGAGGTAGTGAGAGAGTATTTTTAGAGTGATGTTAGAGAGAGAAAGTAGTGTGTGAAATGAGTGTGAGAATGAATGGGTGGAAGCCCATATTTATATGCTGGATTCGGGACCCGTCGCGATACGCGACGGCCCCAGACATAGTTGTCACGTATCGCGACGTAGCTATCGTGACTCACATGTAGGTTTGCCACATGGCGCCACGTGGCGGACGCAGGGCCACGTGGTGACACGTGGCGAGCTTTATGCCACATTGTGACACGTGGCAGGACACGTGTCACATTGTTATGGCTTTATGCCACGTTGTGACACGTGGCATGACACGTGTCACCCTGTCAAACCTCATCATCGCGATACGTGATGATGCTTGGTCGAAGGCCGGTTCGTATCGCGATCAGGCCTGGTGACAGATTTTTCATTTTTAATTTTTAAGTTTTAAACTTATAATTTTTGGTCCTTTAACTTTTGAACTTTGATATTTTTGACCCGTTATTTTCGTGATGTTACATGTAAAGTACTAGAACTAGGAGATATTTGTGGTCGAACGTTTCTTGAACACAAAAGTCAAGCCAGATGAAAAAATTGATTAAAAGAACTTTAAAAACCGTGGGAGGTGGCTAGGGTTATGGTGAAAGTTGATATTGCAGTAATGTTCTAGTGTTTTAGATCGTCTTTTAGTTAACATATGCTGAGGTAAGACTTAACAAAATAGAGATCAATTCGTTTAGGAAAATGAATAAGCAATTGATGACCAAATCGGTTTTAATAATTTCAATATTTCGGTGTGATAAACCAGAAATGAACATAGACACTTTACAATAGCGAGTTAGTTATCTTGGAGCTCATATTTCGTGATTTGGGGTCATTTAGGGAAGGATTTAGCGTTAAACAAAAATCGAAAACGAAATTGGCTGAATCAGCGTTAGTTCGAGCTACGCGAAGGGATAAAGAGGTTTTCCTTCGCCCTACGCGAAGGGATCCTTCAAAGTGGTCCTACGAGATACGCGAATGGATGGGTTTCTTCCAGATTTTGATTTTTGGCAATTTTAGTCCCTGAAGTTCCAAAAATGCATTTTTTACCTATTTTAAGTGATTTTAATAGTTTCTAAGGACTACTTTGCATGATTGAAAGCTATGCAATTATAAAATAAGTTATAATTACTAATATATGAATGATTTTAGTGATACGAATATCCGAATTGCATTCCTGAATCGGGTAAACGAATACGAATACAAATACGAAAGATTCGAAATGTTACACAACGAGATTCAAATCATTTTGAATCTCTTCGGATCGATTCCCAATGTGGTGCCCCAGACAAGATTTGGAGGGTTATTTCTGCATCTTTAAAAAATTTGAGCTATTTTGGGTTTCTTTTTCTAGAAAAGGACCATTTTATGAATTTTTCTAAGTTTTTATGCAATGTAATATGACTTTATGGTAATTGACTTTTTGGAAGAATATAGAGTTTTTGATTAAAAATATATTTTAAGAGGATTTCTTTACCTTATTCTTAGTGCTAAATGATATATTATTATAATATTTTATTCTTAAATTAGTATTTTATAACTCATATCTTGTTATTCATTATCAATATCAATATTCTTATTATGACTACGTAATTATTATTAACTAGTGGTTTTTTCTAGCGCTTTACGTTATGTAGGTCGTTAAAACTCGGGTGATGGTAAACCCAAGTGTTGATGCGGTAAATCGACGCGAATTCGGCCGGTTTCGGTTAGGTGTGTTATTGAACCAGAAGAAAGAAAAAAAAATAAAACAAAAAAAATTATAATAACTGGGGTTGACCATTGGCGTGGCGTCTGTCGATAAAACTCAATCATTGGTAAAACCCGACTGATATTAATCATGGACGTTAAGGAGGTGAGTCTACGCGAATTCGGTCGGTTTTGTCATGTTCGTTATGGTACCGGATCTAAAAAACAAAAAAAAAATCACAATTCGATCGATTTTAGTTATGGTAGTGGAACTAAACAAAATGCGGTGAGTCTACACCAATTCAGTCGGTTTCCATCATGTTCATCACGATATCGTTACTAAAACAAAATAATAAAAAAAAAATCACATAAACAAAATTAACATTCTATGAGCTTTCGTTAAGTTCATTACAAGCCGAAACTAAAACTAAAACAAAATTAAAAAACAAAAACAAAATATAACACTAATACAAGTGTCCTAATGGGGGCTTTGCGGCACCATACTTGTAAATTGTTTTATAGAATAATATTACCTATTTATTTATTATATTTTTATGTTTTTTTATAGTCTAAAGGTTTAGTGTTGAACTTAGTGGTTCTTTTACTTGGTCTTTTGGAGCTAGAATCTCTTTAGATATAGCTTCGCTATTCTTTGGGATAGATATACGGTTTACATACATCTCACTTTTTTTATACCCTACTAACAACTTTGCTATTGATGGAATTTTTTACTAGAACAGGTGTTGTAATATCGAGTTAAGATACATAAATAATACAATTTAGTGAGAAAGTGGTTTTGTAGACTGAATGAGAAATTAATGACTCCAATAACTAGTTTTAGATAATCAGTTTTATACCAATATCATTAATATTATATCAATTTATAAACGGCTTGTTAGACAATCATAATTAATTAGGCAAAAGATCACATTAGTTTAGCGGAGCCTAGTTGGGTCGAGTTACTCTTCGTATAAATATTCGAGCCGACTGTAGGTTGATCAGTCGCTTTTTCCAAGAAGAATTCATTTTTTAGTTTCTCATATATTTGTGACTCGAACTTTGCTTTTATAACTTTTGTATAATTTGAGATTATTTAAATTCTTTTTTCATCGTAGTATAAAAATATATAAATTCAATACACATTACTCCCTAACCTGGATAGGGCCTGGTTTGTAACTTAGACCTTTTTTATAGTTGGGCTTATCAATTTTAGTGATCATCGGCCCAATTGTTCAACAAATGGCAACAATACTTCACCGGATTTCACATACGTAGTATTTAAACTTAATTATTTTAGAATAGATATGGAAGAAACACGAATCCACCCCTCAAGGTCTAACGAGTTAGTCCGAGGGCAACGGTTAAGTATTCCCCAAGATGGGTTATAATCCTTTTTGGCGCAGATGAGTATATCATGCAAAACAGAACATCGTGAGCTCGTTACGAGGAATGGGGGGATTCTCTCGTAACAACCCTCCGGCGTGAGAATCGGTACTTGGTAGTACAGTAAAAATGTATTGAGAGAGAGTTGTAATATTGGATCGTGGATCCTTTACCGTTTGGAGATGCATTGGTATTTATAGCCGGAGAAGAGAGAGTATGGCCAACTGCCTTGTCAGCCTTTCCACCAATTATATTCTCCACTCGTGCGGTTGTGGAGGTTGGTGGGGGTTGGTGGACATCATGGCCTTTTGTCCTGGACGTGTTGTACTATTTTGTACCGTCATTTATGTGCTGTCCAATCCCCATTGATTGGGTGATATTCCCAATGTAAATTCATCCTTTTTGTCCCATGTTGGTGTAAATCTTTGCGCTAACATTCCCGAGGTGTCATGGAATGCTTATTATATTAGGCCATGGTCTTGGCGCCATGCAGCCCGGTCATAGCACAATCTACCCGCTTTTATTAGGCTTTGGTTAAGGCGCCAAGTCGTCCGCCTGGCACATGATTTGTCCTCTCATCGGGTGTTATATTAACTTGATGACGGCTTTAGTACCCTACATCTACAAGTACCCCAAGTTCGTAGTTGCCCTATTTGAAGAAAGGGGGCTGTGAACTTATCATGGGCTTTTGATAGCTAATGTGATTTCTAGTTGTTTATTTTTTAACATTTGGCATTCCCAATATGGACGTTTGGTTAATGAAAACCGTTCCATGGCGGAGCCTATTTTGGTGGGTGGTTATTGAAAACCATCTCATGGCGGAGCCTATTTTGGAGGGTGGTTATTGAAAACCATCCCATGGCGGAGCTTATTTTGGCGGGTGGTTATTGAAAGACATCCCATGGCAGAGCCTATTTTGACAGGTGGTTATTTTAAACCATCCCATGAAAATCATCCCAAGGCGGAGCCTATTTTGGCGGGTGGTTATTGTAAACCATTCTATGGCTGAGCCTATTTTGGCGGGTGGTCATTGAAAACCATCTCATGGCGAAGCCTATTTTAGCGGGAGGTTATTGTAAACCATCCCATGGCTGAGCCTACTTTGGTGGGTGGTTATTGTAAACCATCCCATGGTGAAGCCTGTTTTGGGGGTGGTTATTGTAAACCATCCTATGGCGAAGCCTGTTTTGGTGGGTGGTTATTGAAAACCATCCCATGGCGAAGCCTGTTTTGGCTGGTGGTTATTGAAAACCATCCCATGGCGGAGCCTATTTTGGCGGGTGTTTCATTTGCCGACTTTATGAAGTCTAAGCAGTCTTCGCCAGACAAGACTTACGTTCTTGATGGTGATGAGATTGTGCAGCCGCCCCCATTTATCATCGGGGCGGTGGTACATGGTAACTTTTTGATTTTCACGGTAGTAGTGGTGGCGGATCTAGCGACGGGGTATTAAGTTTAGATACAGATCCTCGTGATTCCATTGAGGCTAGCCGTATATATTAGCCGAAGTGGAAGGTCACCCGCGGCGCCAGTTTTGAAGATCCTATTACCTGTATAGAATTTTTGGAACATGTTGTTCCTCCTGGCGAGCGCATTGCGCGCAAATTCCAGCCTTGGAACAGTTTGTCCTCCGATGCTATTTTTCACCATGTCCAGTCTCTCTCTATTTTGGCGGAGCTGGTGCGTGACAATCGCGCCCTTCACGAAGAGAAGATCGAAATTACTGCTACCATGAGGGAAATGGAGCAATCAGTGAAAAACACTGAGGCTGCCGCCTGTAAGGCAGGGTCGAGAAGCAGCAGAGCACCGTCAGGCTATGACTGTTGTTGAGGAGAAGTTGGCAAAGGCTGAGGCAGATTTGGCGGAATCTGTCCGTGAGATTGTTGCGCGCTATAAGGAGTTACAGGCTGCGTGCAAGAAATTTAATGCTGATCTTGCTGATGCACGCAGTCGCGCTCTTTCTACCAAGGAGGTTTCTGCCAAACTCTAGGATGAAAACTGATGTGCGCCCAAGTATAGAAGACCGGGACATTATGTTTCTGGAGGCCCAAGATCACGCTTTAAAAGGGGCTTGTCGATCCCGGTTGATCTCTCAATCCATCTATGTCGTAACCCATACTAAGAATGTTGACAAGAAGGTTAACGACGCAGCTTGATTGATGAAGAATAATAGTGTATTAAAGGCGGAATCAATAACACACTGGTTGTTGCTTGAATGACACAATAAAGACACACTCCCACAGATTCACTCAAAAGATTTCTATTAATAGTAAGTCGATTACAGAATAGAAATCATTAGGGTTCTTAGAAAGGAATGATATGAACCTAGGCAGAATACCCGTAAGAATATGTCAGCCATCAAAGCGTTGTCAATTAATTTAGGTGTATGTCTTGCGTCTGTCCTTATCTCTGTTTTTTTGGAGGCATGCCCTAGAACATTCTTTTATAGGCCTGCCACCTGACAACTGTCATACCTTTCTAGAAAACCTAATCATTAATACATATTCAGAAATTCATATCACAAACTATACTAAGTGTAAAACAGGTCTTCAGGTAGGCTTTGGAGCCTTTGTCTTCATCGAGTAGACCTAGTAACCTTGAAGTGTGCTTCGGAACAGTTCTCCGGGTAGACTTTACTTGGAGTATTTTTCTTAGAAAATACTCACCTAGCAGACTTCAATCTTCCTGGCCATAGCAAACTTTGCTTGATATGATCCAACGAGCAAACTATTCTTCATGAGTCCCTTCAATTCTTTGTTAATAAGTAACTTATTAAGCAAACCAAAGTGTGCTAGTAACATAGTTTGACTTGTTCTGCAATCACTATAGCTTGCTCGGAGTTGAACCTTGCTAGAGAAAGTCCTTTGAATGTTTCTTGAATAACTTTCCCAAAGCATGCCCGGACTACTGTTTAATAATCCAACCTTGCTAGATCTTCCAAATTACTTGGCTTGAATAGCTTGGTTTAGTCAAGAGCTTGCTAGTAACCAAACTATGCTTGACCTGAAGAACACCTTGCTAGACAAAGTGAACCATGCTCGGATTATCACTTAGGAAGACTTCAAGAAGATAACTCTGCCTGGAAGGCAAAATACCTTGCTAGGATTAAGTAAACGCTTGCTCGTATGTCCAAGTGTGCCCGATGTCCATACTTAGCCGTTTTCAGGGAGGTTGAGAAGATTCCAATCTTCCTTAAATCCATTTTCTCATCCCAACAATCTCCCTATAGATTGGAACACCCTCAGCTGTACCAAAACACCTCTATGGTTACATACACTTAGATTAAAATACACATCAAATTAAAATTCAAATTACATAAAAAAATCAAAATATTACAAAGTGAGAATTTTTTCCTGTAAGGCCTCGATCCCGGTGCCCTACTTTGGGCGTTGGATTTACTCACAAACACAGTTCGACAAATCAGAGTTTATTAAAACTTTCGCGGAAACGTTACTTCAATTATTCGATACAAGATATACAAACTTTCTTTAAACCCATAACATAAAACATCATATTTAAAACACCATTTCTTTCATCTTCAGATGTCAGCCGTTCTGTCCATACCATGTGCCATCGTCATGCTAGCTTGTTAAACCTATTTACCTACATGCATACTAAAAGTCAGCTACGCTGAGTGAGTTCTAGTTAATCAGACAACATACAATTCATTCTCATTCAATTCTTCTCGTATCCAAAGACACGTATTATTGCATTAACCTTGTAAAAATATCCATAAGAGGAACGTCACGTAATATCTATTAAAAGAACTATTACTATTACCCATACTATATATATTCTCCATATAAGGAACACTCTATATGCTTTCCATTGAAGGAACACTATATATATTATCCATAGATTGAACACTATACTATCCATAGAAGGAACACTAAACTATCCATTGAAGGAACACTATGCTTATTAATAGAAGGAATATTATACATTATCCAGAAAAGGAACTCTATATATTATCCATAGAAGGAACACTATATATAAGTTATTATTTAATGTTCATGTAAGGAGCTACTTACTTCCCCTGACAATACGTGCAATATCCGAAGATCGTTCACGTACCGACAAGATTTCATTCATAGTGTTCATACATCACCCTTACATTAGGTACAACATTCATATCTTTATTTATAACCCAACAATACGTGCAATATCCAAAGATCGTTCACATACCGACAAGAAATCATTCGTATCTATCACATATATCATAATTAACTAATCACATCGAGTATGCACACAGCCCCGAAAACATAACAAGGAATGGGGCTAGAAACTCACCTAAATGCGGTTACGTTCACCGTTTATGGTTATTCCTTATTTAGCTGTGCGCGACTAACTGTATAACAATTACACGTGTTAATTACTATCACTATCCATATCGTATTTCTAGTTTAATTATAACCCTCAACAAACGGTGTCAGGTCGCGCTTAGAATCGAATCTTAATCAATCATGTCATAACTCACACAAAATTAATCGTGTTGACAAGAGAGTTAATGACGGGTTACTAAGTTTAGAAAGATGACCGTTTGTTAAAGGCGGAATCAATAACAAACATACGGTTGCAATGAATATTCAAAATACGAGGACACACGAAGGATTCACTCTAAAGATTTCCATTTATATAACGTTAATCATACAAAGGATAATCGATTTAGGGTTTAGGAGGAATCCTAGGACAGCCGTCACACACACAATATTCTCTTAATTAATGTGTCGGTCTTATCCACTCGTATATTCTGTCTATCTCGTGTCTCTGGCGGCGTGCCCTAATTATTCTATTTATAGCCCTGCTAACCTAAGACAGGCTGTCATTCCTTCTAGAAACCCTATCCGATAGTACATACTCAATTTACATATTCAAAAATATACTAAGTGTAAAACAAGTCTTCCGGGTAAGCTTTTCATTAAACTTCAGTCTCCGAGTAAGTAGTGTACTCGGCCTTCCTTCTGACTTGGTAAACATAGAAGTGTACTCGGAATCAGTTTCCGGGTAGACTTTACTTAGAGAATATTTTACCAAGTAAAATATTCACCGAGTAGACTTCAATCTTCTTGGACTTATCAAACTTTGCTCGACAAATCCTCACGAGCAACCTTGTTCTTCTATGATCTTGTTCGGCTCTTTGTTAGTTGAATAACTTATTTGATAAGGCGTACTCGGGAGTACATACCTTACTCGAGCAGAACCTTACTCGATATAACTTAGAGATATTCCATCAACTCATCAAGTATACTCGGACCATAATTATTAAATAATACCTTGCCCGGTCTTCCAATTACTTGGCTTCTTGGACTTGGTTGACCATACCTTACTCAGAAGAGTAAAATACTTGGTCTTGAAGAACAACCCTGCTTGACAAAGTGAACCTTACTCGGATATGCCAAATAGATGAACCTTACTCGGAAATCACCAAAAAGCATACCTTGCTCGGATATCCACTTAAGAAGATTCTTTGAAGTAAACCGTGCCCGGAAGGCAAAATCTCGTACTCGGCTAAGTAAAAGCTTACTCGAAGGTCCAAGGTGTACCCGGATTCAATACTTAGCAGTTTCTGAGAAGGTTGAGAAGATTCCAATCTTCAATATTCTTCAATTAGGTCAAATCTTCTCATTTGGGTCAAACTTTTGACCCAACAATCTCCCCCTAGATTGGAACACCTCAGCTGACCCAAAACACTCTATGGTTACTTACACTTAGCAAAATACACATCAAATTTCGTAATTGAATTACATAAGTAAAAAATTACATAATCAAAGGTTTGTCCGAAGACATTACAAAGCAAAGCCTATTCTATCTCATTTGTCTTTTCCTCTCATTGTAGGCTGCTTGTCTTCTCAGCTAGATCACAGATGTTGCCCTTTCTCTGAATATATTGAGCACTTGGTAGTGAATGTGTTCTTCTTGTATCACCAAGTCTCTTATATCAGCAAGATCATCATTATGTAGGCATGTCAGATCTGCATCCTTCTTAATTGTTGCCAAGGCCTTCCCATCTGAATTCCTCAGCACATAGTGGCCAGTGTCTTCTCTGTATTCAACTTCTGTAATGACACCATTTTTCTGCACTGTGTAATTCGGCCTTCTCATCCTTCTTCCCAAGCTTATACAAGTCTCTATGTTGGACAGAGGATTTTGATCTCGAACTCTCATCTGGAAGTTCAGCTCAGCCCTGTCCATTTTCTTCAGTTTTTCTGACCTCCTTGACTTGTGAAGTTGGATCAGTCTCCAACTTCTCTTTTCTTTTAAAACTTTGAAGCCATCAGCCGCCTGTTCTTGCAGATACTTAGATAAGTCATTCATTTGTCTTCCTGCTGATCTGTCTCTGTCCCTGAAATCATATAAGTGAAGTGACTCCATTCTTCTTAGTTGTTCTTCTTTGTATTCTCTGAAATCACTTCTTACAACAATCTCCCTTAACTGCCTACTTTCCATTATGACTTTCAAAGAATCAGTAACTGAGTCATAGTAAAGCTCTCTTGGTAGATCCACATCAGACTGTGGTCCATATGATCTTTGTTGTGTAGAGCTACTTGACTCACATCTTCCACCATGACCTCTTCCTCTAGGGAATCTCTGATGAAATGGAGGTCTAATAGGAATTGACTTTCTTGGCTTTTCAAGACCCAAATTAAAGAATTTTCTGTATGTGGCCTCCACCATTTCAGTTGGTAAATTTTCAAGCTCTCTCACATTCACCCCATGCTTGTGAAGCTCATTTAACATCTTTGCCATCCCCACTGTATTTGCTGATCTTGCTGGTACAAACCTGCCATCTGCATAATACCTAGGGTTTTCACCCTCCTTTAAGGCCTTTTCCCATTCTGCCTTCTGGATATAAAATAAGTCTTTCAGATCAACCTTTTCCAGGGCATTGAAATCAGCTTTAGTCATGCCTCTTTGATGTATCATTATGTTCCTGAGGATGTTTATCATTTCCTCATTTTCCCATGGCAAGAACTTCTCTTCATCAGACTCAGGCTCAGGCGGTTCTGGCTGAGAGATAGGAGTTTCAGCAATTTTCTCAAGTTCCTTCTCTTTCTCACTCACAGTCCTGATTCTTCTTCTTTTCACAGGTGGCTCATCATCAGTTTCTTTCATAATTGAGCTCTCAGTATAGACCCTTTTCATCTCTTTCTGTTTCAATTTGGAATATTGGTCAAATACTGCCTCTTTGCTTAAGTTTCTCACAACGAAAGGCTTTATCCCTTTCTCAATCATATTAACCACGCATTCCATCATACTTTTTCTTTAATTCTTCCAGCTCAACCCTGTCATCCTTTTTAACAAATTTTTCTGACACTATCTCTTTCTCACTTTTGTACAGATCTTCAATTTGATCAACAGTGTATCTTTCTAAAGCAGCTTCAGGATACCCTCTAACCTTCAAAAAAATTTTATAGTGCTCAGTGTTTTTCTTTCTTTTCTCAACCTTCTTTAGGACTTCCTCTGCATTTATTTCAATTATGCCCCTTTGAATATAAGTCATTTCAGCTTGAGGGGTCTCAGCATTAGAGCTTGTGTCAACTTTCTCACCTCCTTGATCAGGGTGATCATCACCCTTTCCATCAGACTCCTCAGAGTCATCCTCCCCATCATCTGATAGATCATTCATGGCATCTATCTTTGGTTCATCAGAGGCAGGATGCTCTGGTTCAGCAATATTAATATCATGAACCTCAACCTCAGGGACATCAACATCAGGAACCCCTGGTAATTTTTCTCCTGGTTTCAGTGTTTTCAAGGGGATTGCCCTGATTGGTTCATCAACAGTCTATTCAGCAGATTTCTTTCTTCTTTGATAGGTATTTTCATATCTTCTTTCTCCCCAGTTACTAGCAGGGTTCTTTTTCATGTCTTCTTTTACTTGATCAACCCATTTCTTAGCAGCTTCAGATGCAATTGACTCCCCAATCTCTTCAGGTATAATCATGTCAGTGTGAAGATTGGTTGATGGTTCAGCAGTCTGCTCTTGTTGCTCTTGAAACTTGTTAACCACCTTTCTCAAAGAGTCATCAACCTCTTGAGTTTTGTTCATATTCACCAGTATTTCAATAACCTCTTGATCTGCCACATCTTGAAATATTTCTTTTGCTACATTGGCTTCATTGATCAATAGGTCCTGTTGTGCCAACTCTTCTTCAGTCAAGGAATGGGCAATTGCTTCCCTTTCCATTGACTCTTTAATCAGTCTTTCTCTCTCAGCAAGAGCAGCAGCAGCAGCAGTATCAACAAAGGATACATGTTTCTCAACATATACAGCAGGCTCATCCTCTGTTGCTATCAATTTACCCTTTTCTTTTCTTCTCATCACCTGTTCTTCATCCTCTTGTTCATCACTTTCAAACTCATCAATCTCTTTGAATAAGTCTTCCAATTCAGAGTTATGCTCTACCCTCTTGGAACTAGATTCTTGATCATCAATTGGCTCAGTGTATTCTAGTTCCTCAGTAGCAGCATTCACATTCACATTCTTAACAGTCAGTTCTTCATTAATAATCTCAGTCAACTCTTCTGTCAGCACATTCTCAACATCATCATTCACATTCATTACAGATTCATCACTTTCATCATATTCATTCATGATCCTCATCAAACCATCAATATTTTCAGCACTTTCAGCATCAGTCTCTTGATCCATATTCTCCCCCTGTTTTGAGGCAGCTGAGGTCTTCTCAACCTCCTGCACCAGGGTTTGAATCATCCGTTCAGCATCAGCTAGCTTTTTCAACAATATTTCATTTTCATTTACAGCTCTTCATTCTTTCTACTCAACTCAGCATTTTCATCCCTAACCTCCTCAACTCTCCTCTTTAGCTCATCGTTCTCCAACATTAGTTCAATATTTCTTTGAAGTGTGTTTTCTTGTTGGCTTGAAGGTGGGGTTGTAGGTAATGGTTCATAAGTGGGTTGTTTAGTGATGGATGGGGATTGTGTGTGTTGTGTGGAGGTTTCTGGTTGTTCTAAGTTGAAAGATTGAGGTGGTGTTTGATGTGGTGAAGTATGTGGTGGTGATTGTGGTAGTGTAGGGATAGGTTGTTCAAGTTCTTCATGTTGCTCCCCCTGTACTTGTGCCATAATCTCCATATCCAGACCATCTCCCCCCATCATTTCCATCTTCATCATCATCAGAGTCTCCTCCAGCACTCTCATTATCACTCCCTTCTTCCTCCTCTGAGCTCAGCTCAGGTACAGGCATAACAGCCAAATCATGGTTTAACAACCATGGCAGAATTTCCAATGGAATACTTGCATCAAAATTGTTAGAAACACCAGGATTCTTTATTCTCTTGTATGCATCGGGATCTTGCAGTTTGTGGGTGGTTCCAATTGTTGGTAAATCATGCAGTGTGCTATTAAATATGATCTGCAGGAATCTCGGGTACTGTAAAATCTTTTGCTTTCTGGTTTCTTCAGATTCCCCACTAGCCCATCAAAAATCATCTTGGAAAAATTAAATGGCAGATCAAAAATTGTACCAACGGTGGCATTTGCTAGATCAAGGCTCATCAGAGTCCATGATCCCTTTCTTGGAGCAAATCCATGAATAATGTGGTGAATCAGAAATCTGTACAGCATTGGAAATAAACCCTTCTGAAACTATCCCTCATGAACATTTCCTTGATACCCCATTGTTTCTCTGAAAATCTTCAACAGATGCTTTGTATCGAAGCTGATGTGATTGTGATCATCGTCATTCAGTCTTAAACACCTTCTTATCATCCTTTCAATAATCTGAATCTCTTGTCTGGCCACGGTCGCCTCGATTCGTCTTTCATTACCGTCTTCAACAAGCTCTGCTGATCTCCAGAAATCCAAAGAGTGATTTCTGTAGATAATCGGGCATTCAATTAGTACAAAGCTAATGTTTGACCGTGCCATCCATAGGATCATCCGAGCCATCGGTTCATTCTCTTGTGTTACTTGAAGTAATGTGCACATATTGTGCTTTGGCTCAAACACATACTTTGGCTCGTTGTCTGCCATATCTGTAAAACATAAACAAACATATTCAAAGTGAAATTAGACCTAAAGTTTAAAACTTTAGACAATTTCAAGTTATAAAAATGAAGAAGAAAGATAAAAATCTTCAAGAACCTGTTCTTCGACAAATTAATAACCTAAACACATAAACAGAGTGTTAGTACTCGAATACATAATCAAGTCACAATCACAATCTAATCGTGATCGGAAAACATAAAATTGCATGCTTACCGAGTCGGAAATAAGTGGTTGATAAAAATTAGGGTTTGGTTTAATCTTGAATTCGATAAGTCGGTTAATTTTCTTAGTAATAGAGATTTGCAATGGAAGGAGAGAGAGAGAGGGAAATAATGTAGAAGAAATTTACCTAAGTCCCTCTTTTATACATTTTGAAAGTGGGTTTTAAATGCTTTTTGTCTTCTTGTGAATTACTAGCTGTCAACCAGTAACATTATCCACTTGATATATTAAAAACATTTAATCTCATTTAAAAAATTAATTAATCCAAAGTCTACTCGGTCCTCTTCCACTAACAAACCTTACTCGGTCAAACTTTACTCGAAAAATATTCATTTTGAATATAAAGTTTGCTCGAATACTTCTCTATTTAAACCTTGCTCGATCAAGTAAATTAATTTAAAGTTTAAGATATAATGAAGAAAGCTTACCCGAAATACTTGATTTCTTGAGAAATAAATCGCAAGACAAATAATCAAATATAGTTATCAAATAAACATTCTTACTAAGAATCAATTAAGATCCTCCAAAAATTTCTCAAATTCAAATTAAAACTTATCTAGCATGAACCCTAAAAATCACAATCACTAACATATTCAAACAACGTATTCATTCAAGTATGAGTCTAAACAATTTTATCATACTAACTCACATATTCAATCAATGCATTCATTCAAGTATGCTTGTATGAAAATTGTGCTCGAGCATTCTTTCAAATGTAAAGTGTGCTCAGACAATAATCTTGTGCTAAGTATACTCGAATAACTTTCATATAGTACAAAGTGTGCTCGAAACCAAATTCTAGCAGACAGTGTACTCGGAAAGTTGGGTTTTGAAAATTACCAAGTATATTAAAGGAAAACAAGTGTACCCGAAATATAAAGTGTGCTCGGTAAACGAAGTTTGCCCGAAAACACTTGTAATTTCAAAGAAATCATATACAAACATATCAAAGAGCATGCTCGACATGAAATTAAACACAAACATTTAGTGTGCTATAGTCTAAAATTTCATAGAGCTTGCTCGAAAATCCTAAGTTAGCATAATGCTAGCTAGGATAAACACATTCAGACATCAGGTATGCCCTTGCTTGAGGGAACTTATCATATCAAACCATACCCGAAAATGACAAACTTAAACAGTAACATTTATGCGTGCCCGGAAAGATTAACAAGTCTTTCCGAACAACATATTCACTCAAAGCTTACTCGGTACACTCACTTAAGTGCACAAAGTTTGCTTGACAACACAATCAGCATATTACATGCATAGCTTACTCGAAGCTAATATATAACATGCATAGCTTACTCGAAACAAGAATTTCTTGTTAACAGTTAGCTATTTCAACACATAATCATCTCAAGACTTCAAGCTTGCTCGGAAAGTGAGTGCAATAGTGCAAACATTTCAAAGCATGCCCAAAAATCATAATGTTAGTCAAAAATGACTAAGCTTACTCGGAAAGGTTGAAAGTTGTCAAACCTTACCCGAAACAACATATTCACACATAATCAACTGTTCTGTACTCGGAAAGGTTATAATTCAATAATCTTACCTGAAAATACATATTCAAACAGTTTGTGCTCGAGAAGGATTAGAAATCATCAAACCTTACTCGAACTTACATATTCAGCCTATTTTAGGCAAAATGCAACACTTTTTGACTTAAACCACTTTTCAAAGACATTTCTAAGTTATGTATCATTTCAGAACATAGTTTAAGAGCAAATGGTGCATTAAGAGATCAAATTTCAGTTATACTTCATTTCAAAACAATTTCTTTTATAAACTGAAAAGATCTCAGGAATGGGATCATATTGACTAAGTAGCTATTTCATTACTTCACTCTCAGCATTATTATGACAACTTAGATAGGTTAACAGCAGGTATAAACTTAGCATGATTTTCATCTCTTTGGTGATATGATTAAGGTTCAATTTGAGCATAATGCAATAATGGTCAACACTGTGCTATGATGCCTCATATCTCTTCTCAAAGCTTATTTGGTTTTCCCCAGATCACCCCAACTTGACTCCAACCTCCTATATTTGGTCAAAAATAGTTTCTTATGACAGAACTTATTGTATTTTTGGACTTTTTATATTCAAACATGTATATAGGTTGAACGTTGGACTTACAGTTAGCAACATGCCTTTCATTCAAGATGAGACAGATTTTGCCAACATCTTTGTAGTTCTTGTTGTAACCCTCTTGTTTGATAAAATATTTAAAACAATTATCAACTTTTGGTTGATTTATTCATTCTTCCCCTTGTTTTTGATATTTTCTCAAATTTTCTTAAAGCATGTTCTTTGTCATATTTAAAAAAATGTTTCATTTTGGTTGATCAAATAACAACAGGCTTGTGTATGACTGGGTAATCACTTTTCTGCCTGTTGGTGCATGTTTTGTGACCATCGCTATGCAATTCTGTTCAGCGTTGTGGAAGTACGAAGTTAGAGCAACTTCGCCATAGGCGAAGTTGTAACAACTTCTGCCATAGGCGAAGTTAGAACAACTTCGCCATAGGCAAAGTTGTAACAACTTCGCCATAGGCGAAGTTGTATCAACTTCGCCTACAGGCCCAAGCCCGCGAAGTTTATATATATATGTGTGTCTTGTTTAGGTTTGGAATCCAGAAATTAAGAGTTTTGTGTGTTAAGTTCAAGTAGCTAGAGAGAAACCGAGAGAGAGAGTCGTGTGGGACGACCCGAGGTAGAGCTCACCTCGGGTCGGCCGTCATTTGTTTTCATGTTTGGTTTGTAAGTGTTTCGGTTATTATGAAAAGATCTGCAGATGTGTTTATTCCATTCGTGTGTTTGTTCGTGTATGTGTTTGTGTGTAATCGTGTTCTTCGTCTTCTACACCATAAACGAGTCTAGGAGGATTCCACACTCCTAGACCTCGTGCGGATCTCGTATCGATCGGCGACGCCCCGCGGGGGACCTACACTGCCATATCATTCGGAGAGATCTATCTTGAGACATGCAAAACAACTATGCATCTCCACATAAAGATTAGCATATTCAATATGTTTATATCACCTTAGATTTTACATCATCATGGGAAAGCAACCATACATGTTAATGACTATACTAAGGCTTTTTTAGCCTATTAATTCCATATGATCAGCTAAGTAGTCAATGTACTATCATTTCCCAAATATACAGTTTAATATTCAATCACCCCAATACCTCTTCATTGTCAGGTTAATGGCTATCCTGTATTGACCAAACGTGATCAACAGGACCAAACATACATGTGAATATATGTCCTGTCAAAGTCTGAGTTATTGACATAGTTTTAAGTGAAGGAATAAGAAACAAGTCATAATTGCCCCAAATGCATTCAGTTTTCAGGTCAATGGCTATCCTTTGAATCTATAGAGATTTAAGGACCAAACATACACAAGTGCATGTCCTTTCAACTGGGCAAATGACATAATTTTCAGCAAAAACAATTGTTTGAGATCTTTCCCTTTAAAAATCCTTCTTTTAAGCTTCTTAAAAGCTTGAACTGAATAATCTTATCATATCTCTACACCATTAATCAACTTGCTCATGTTTTGACCAAAATCTAGTATTTATGAAAAATTCATTAAAAATTTCATTGAATCACATAATTTTGACATAAAACACATTTTGACACAAACAGTTGCATCTCATACTCAAATCTTAATCATTCTATCATCATTAAGAAAAAAAAACAGACTGTAATCTCATTCAATGTCTATTCTACCTTGAAGATCAGATTCGGATCATATTCAAGTAATCATAAACATGTGATTACTCATGACATTATATAAGCAATTAATCTCACCTAAACATATCTAATTACTTATCATAACATCAGATCAGTTAACAAGATAGTCAAGTATTATCATCAAAATCAACCAAATTGCACAAGTAGTCACTCAAGTACCTATCAGTTAACATCAAAGCAGTGACATAATCAAAACATATTAAACAACATATTCAGCAACATATTCAGCAACATATTCAGCATGTGTGACATCTTTCAAAATATTAAAGTAGCTCATAGAGGTACACAACTAAGCACACATCCTTAATCAGATTTCATCAGAGTTGATCATCCCCAGGGCTTTCAACAGAAAGTTGAACCTGGTTCTATCAAGTGGTTTGGTGAATAGGTCAGCCAGATTATCACTTGTATCAACTCTTTGCATTTCAATCAAACCCTTTTCACTACAATCTCTGATGAAGTGATGTCTGATTTCAATATGCTTAGTCTTAGAATGTTGCACAGGATTCTTAACAGTAAAATATGCAGCTGTATTATCAATCAGAATAGGGGTGTTTAGAAAGTTCAAACCATAGTCCAGCATCTGATTCTGAATCCAAAGAACTTGTGCACAGCAGGCAGATGCAGCAACATATTCAGCTTCTGCAGTGGAGATTGACACTGTTGTCTGTTTCTTGCATTGCCATAACACTTGCCTTTCACCTAAAAACTGGCATCCCCCTGATGTTGACTTTCTACTCATATTGCATCCATCATAATCACTGTCTGTGTATGCAATCAGATCAAAGGATTGGTTCTTTGGATACCAAATCCCTAAGTCTGGTCTTCCCTTAAAATATCTGAATATTCTTTTCACAGCATTCATGTGGGAGACTTTTGGATTTGATTGGAACCTAGCACATACACACACAGCAAACATGATATCTGGTCTTGTTGCAGTCAGATACATCAGTGATCCAATCTTGGCTCTATATTCATGTTCATCAACTGGCTCCCCCTTTTCATCAGCTATCATCTTTTCTTTGGTGTCCATTGGAGTTGATGCAGCCTTGTAATCATGACAGTTGAACTTATTTAGAATGTCCTGCACATACTTAGCTTGGTGAATGAAGATTCCTTCAACCTTTTGTTGAACTTGTAGTCCCAGAAAGAAATTCATTTCACCCATGGAACTCATGCTGTATTTGAACTTCATCACCTATTCAAACTCCAAACACATATTTTCATTTGTAGATCCAAAGATGATATCATCAACATAGACTTGTATAAGCAGCAAATCTGACCCTTGTCTTTTGTAGAAGAGTGTCTTGTCTATGGCTCCCCTTGTGAATCCATTTTCAAGTAAATGAGTTGATAACTCATCATACCATGCTCTAGGAGCCTGATGTAAACCATAAAGGGCTTTGTTTAGCTTATACACCCTGTTTGGATACATGGGATCCTCAAAGCCTGGTGGTTGAGTCACATACACTTCTTCATCAATCTTTCCATTAAGGAATGCAGATTTGACATCAAGCTGGAATACTTTAATGTTCTTTGAGGCAGCATATGCAAGAAAAATCCTTATGGCTTCCAGTCTTGCAACGGTGCAAACACTTCCTCAAAGTCTATCCCTTCCTTTTGAAGACATCCCAGTGCTACAAGTCTTGCTTTGTTCTTAATCACCAAACCCCTTTCATCCCTTTTATTTCTGAACACCCATTTGGTTCCTATTGCATATCTGTCATGTGGCTTGTCTACAAGATCCCATACATGTAAATCTCTGAACTGGGCCAATTCCTCTTGCATTGCCTCTACCCAACTATTGTCTTTTAAAGCTTGAGCACTATTCTTTGGTTCTAATTGGGATAGAAAGCAAGAGTACAGACAGATGTTAGCTATCTCAGAATGACTCCTTGTTACTCTTTCATGCAGGTCACCAATGATATTTCCAGCAGGATGATTCTTTTCAACAGTAGGAGTTTGTATTATCATATTTGTAGACAAATTTATGTCAAGATTTGTTTCATTGATTTCAGGTTCTTCAATGATCAAATCAGCTTCTGCATCATGAAACTCTGGTGCTTCATCATTGGTTTGTCTTGAAGTGGATGCACCATTGTTTCCCAGATTCAAACTTTGAAACAAGTCTTGGAATCTTGCTGTTGTTGCAGCTTCTTCATCATTTGTTTTGTTGCCTGTGACACTCCCATTATGAACATGATCATTTTGTACATCAGTACTATCTTGACTTGTCATTTCCTGATCTTGTTCAATGTCATTGTTTGTGGAGCTATTCACAAAAGTGTATTCTTTTTCTGTTCTAGCAACTTTCTTCCACAATTCTTCCAAGTCCAGTTCTTTCGTCTTATTTTCTTCAAGTACACTGGTCTTGTAGAATGTTTCATCAAAGTCTTCAGAATAAATCTTGAATGACTTTATCAATTTTTCATGATCAAACTGCCATGTTGCACCACTGACTGTGTTGAATTGATTCTCATTAAAAATAATGTCAGATGACTCTATTACACTCATGTGATCTTTCACATAAACTCTGTAAGCCTTTGAGTGAGTAGAATATCCAACAAAGAAACAGTCTAGTGACTTAGTTTGAAACTTGTTCAAATAGTCTCTAGTGTTCAGTAGGAAACATTTGCAGCCAAAGGGATTGAAGAACTTGATGTAAGGCTTTCTATTGTTGAAAATCTCATATGGAGTTTATCATGCCTTTTGTTCACAAGCACTCTGTTCTGAACATGACAAGCAGTATTGATTGCCTCAGCCCTGAATGTGACAGGTAAGTTAGCATCAGCCAACATGGTTCTTGCAGCTTCTATTAGTGTTCTGTTTCTCCTTTCTGCAACACCATTTTGTTCAGGAGTTCTTGGAGCTGAAAATTGTTGAAGTATCCCTTTCATAGCACAAAATTCTTCCAAAACTCCATTCTTGAACTCAGTACCATTGTCACTTCTCAGCATCTTCACTTTCTTATTCAGCTTGTTTTCAATCATTGTGACACAGCCTTTAATCAACTCAGCAGTCTCATCTTTGGTACTTAGGAAATAAACCCAAGTATATCTTGAATAGTCATCAATGATCACCAAACAGTATCTTTTCTTTCCAATACTTGGTACACTCACAGGACCAAAAAGATCCATGTGAAGTAACTCAAGTGGTTGATCAATTGAGTTGATGAGCTTTGTCTTATGAGTAGACTTGTGTTGTTTTCCCTTCTGACATGAGTCACAATGATCATCTGACTTAAATTCTCTTGTAGGTAAACCAATCACATGTTCACCCTTGACCTGTCTATTCATATTCTTTAAGTTCACATGACACAACTTCCTATGCCACAATTTAGACTCATTTTCAGTGGCTTTGGACACAAAACATGCACCACCTCTTGAAATAGCATCTTTCATATTCAACTCATACAAGTTGCCATTTCTTGGTGCCATCATCATAATCATGTCAGGTGGGATCACAAACTCAGGTTTTAAGATGAAACAATGAGAATCATCAAAACTGACTTTGTAACCCTTATCACACATTTGAGATATACTCAACAAATTGTATTGTAGTCCCTCAACATGAAAGACATTGTCAAAAGACACCTTCCCATTTGTCAATATCCCTTTACCCACAATCTTTCCTCCATTTTCATCACTCCTAAAGGCAACTGGACCCTCATACTTCTCTACATAATTCACAAGTGACCTCTTGTCAGAAGTCATGTGCCTAGAACAACCACTATCCATATACCATATATCATTCAATGGAGTGGCCTGTTCCTACACAAAGAGAAATTTGATTAGTTTGGTGATGAGATGCAAGCTTCTTCAACTTGCAACTTATCAGTGTCAATTTTAGTGGCAGCTAGGGAAGTGAGTGTAGTAGGTTCAGGATCTTCATGAGTGATCTCCAAGTTGTCTGAATGGTCAGTTTCATACCCACACTCTCTTGGTGTCTTGACAAGTGAAGCTGAATTGTCAAGCTCAACTGAGGCAGTTCTCTTTTCTTATAAGACATAGTCCTTAGATTCTGAGAAGTCTCTTACATCAGTTACAGCTTCAACTTTAGCTCCAGTTCTGGGTTTCCATGTGAAACCTTGTGGTTCATATCCATGTTTCAACAAGAACTTTTCATCACCAGTGAGTACAGCTTGTTTCTTTCTTTGATATACAGCCTTTCTTTTTGAATTCTCACTGCCTGATGATTCTTGTGACTCATCAGACTTGACTGAATGAGTATTCTTGGTGAATTTCAGTGACTGGTTTTCCCTTATCACCTGCTTTTGCTTCTGAGGTGATTTACTTCTTTTCACATTTTCAGTCATATGCATCTTCTTCTTTGTCTCACCCTTTACTTCAACTCTTATCTCTTTTCTATTCACATTTCCCTTTCCCAAATACATTGCATACTTCTCTTTGTACAAAACAAAGTCTTGACCAAACTTTGTTCCATTTGAGACATGGAAAGGCTGAAACTTGAGTCTCTCATTACATGAATCAGTATGGTGTCCATATTCATCACACTTTCTACACCACACCTTTCTTTTGAACATCTCATGTTCTTGTGGTTTCCTGAATCTTTCACTTGGTTTGGGCTCTCTTACACCAATTGCCTTTTTGTTTTTCAGATTGTCATAATCAATTGAGAATGGTACAAACTCAGCCATTCTGATGTCATTCTTTCCACATTCCCTTTAATAAAGACAACCTTTTTCAAGTTTAGTGGTTGATCATCTTCATTCTCTCTATATCTTGACTTCCTTCTTTCATATTCCTCAACAGTCTCTACCTCTCCCACATCAAAGTCTTCAACACTTGAAAAGATAGGATAAATAGGAGTAAAATATTCTATATCCATTTCTTTCTTATTTACCTTCCTTTTCTTGTTCTTTTCTAACTTCTCCAAAAACTTTTTGCTTGGAGGTCTGACAGCATTGTAACTCACATTCTTCTTTTCACCAATGTCAAACGAAACATGTTCTCTCTTAAATTGCTCATTCAATTATATTCATTTTATGTGTAACTGGAGGAGACTTTGGAAGTTGATCAACAGATTCAGGCTTTTTATATTTTCTTCCTTTTTCAGCAGCTTGAATTTCTTTTTCAGTGATTTGATCACTCAAATCACTTAGATCATCTTGATCTAATTCATCTGAATCAAAGTCATCTTCAGAGACTTGAACTCCAATTGACTTTTCCTCTTTCATTTCTTTCTTCATAACAAATTCACCATCTTCACTCACCTCAACATTTTTGTACAAATCTGCAACATCTTCTTTGAATTGTTGTAGATAAGCACTTCTCTTTTCTTTGTCAACTTTAGGCATAAAGTTGTTGTTGAATGGTGGTGGAAAAGCCTTGTACTTTTCATCTTCTTTTACTTTATTCAGAATTCCACAAATGTTTCCAGTTGAAACTAAGTTCTTTAGGAATTCATTTTCAGTTTGCAGCTTTGTATTCAGCACCTTTTCATCAATCACCATCTTCTTCAACCCACTAATTTCTGTTGTGAATCTTGTCTGAGCTCTATAGCTATTCATACAATCCTCTTCCAAACTTTTCATTCTTTCCTCACTAACAATCTCACTTGCCTCATAAGCAATGATAATGCTTTGCTTCTTAAAACACTCACTTTCCAACTTACCAATCTTTTCTTTTAATTCATTGACAAGTTTAGGTAAATCAGCATTAGGATCAGAATGTACCTTAGATGAAGATGCAGAGTCTATGGCCATGAATGCCACATTAGCTCTTCTGATATCATCTGCTATATCTTCCTCATGGTTACTCCAGTCAAAGCTTCCCTCATGCTGAGTAGTTACTGCCACATTGCCTTGATTTCTTGGTTGATTTTGGTTTGCTGGAATGTTTTGAGTTGCAGGGATTTGAACAGCTTGATTCTGATTGTTGTTCATTTGATATACTTGATTCTGATTCATTCCCTGCTGGTTGTTCATCTGAGGCTGATAGTGGTTATTAAAATTGGGATTGAAGTTGTTGTTTGGATGGAAGTTGCTGTTGTTGGGATTGAATCCTTGGTTATTGTTGAAGTTCTGTTGGTTGTTGTTTCTATGCACATTCTGTTGGTATTGTTGTTGGTTTCTAGGCTGTTGGAACTGATTGACTTGAAAGTTCCTTGGCAAATTGCACTCTCTTGCAAAGTGTCCAGGCTGTTGACAGTTGTAGCAGATAGCCTTGGACTTATCAAATCCTATTCTCTCATTTGGACCAGAAACTAGTGATCTACCCGTTCTGTTGTACAGTCTCTTGCTTCTTAATGCCAACATTGCAGCTTGCCATTTGAGATCCATGTCTTCAAGGTCATCAGCATCTATTTGTTCCAAATCATCCTGCACTACACTTGTGTGAATCATGTTTTTGGCCACAAATGCATTGTAGGACTCAGTGAAGATAGACATTAGGGCTTGTGCCTCACTCCCTTGAACATGCCCTGCACCAGTACTTTGAGCATTTTCATTTCCCACAGAAACTGAATCATCATCAATCAATTAAACATTAAATCTCTGTTGACCACTTTGATTGCTTGAACCACCTCCAATGAAAGACCCAGCAGTCTCATTGTTATGATCACTTGGTTCTTCAATGATGGGAATTTGTTGTTGATTCTTTGTTGTAAGATTCCCCATTGGAGCAATTAAAGCATTTGACACATTGAAACTAGGTTTATCTTCCTTGATCATTTCATTTTCAATCATTTCAAGTTCAGCAGCTTGAAGAAAACATACTACATCATCCAATTTCAATTCATTGAAATTTTGCTTTTGAAGGATGAATTTGGAAGCAGTATACCATTCTTTTGGCATTGAGTTGAGCAACTTTGTATTTAAATCAAAGTCAGTCATTACATAGTCAGTTGTTCTCAACTCATTCACAATACTCAGAAAACGTTCTAGTATTGACTTCAACCTTTCACCATCTCTATACTTGAATCTTTCTAATTGTTGCTTCGGTCTTTGCTTCTTAATGTTCTTCAATTCAGTGTTCCCTTCATACATCTCAAGGATTGCATCATACATTGCCTTAGCACTTTGATGATGTGCAACCTTTGTGAGGATTTCCCAAGACAGACCAAGTTTGAGCATAGCCAATGCCCTGCCATCAACCTTTCTCATTCTCTCTCTAACAGCAGCAATAGCGTTTGCATTAGCACCTTCTTCAACTGCAGCTTGTGGTCCATTCTTAATAGAATTCCACATATCCACATCATTATAACAAACGGCAGCCTCAAAAAGCACTTTCCACTTGGTAAAGTTCTCCTGACCATACAATCTAGGTATCTTATTAGTAGACACCTCTTGTTCCTCATATCCAGACATTTTCTTAAAACAAAAGTTAAGCTTTTATCGAAAATAAAGTAAAATAATCAGATCTGAGAATAAATTCTTAGATCTGAGGTGTCTGATATGAATAGGACAAGATTCAACAATAAAAATCAAAGCTTTAAGTGAAATAAGGAAAAGAAAACACCTAAAACTTGTAGATCTGGAAGAAAAATGAAGAACAGAGCCTCTGACGTCACAAATCAATCGAACAGTGCTCTGCTTACATCATTCTTCTTCAAAACTTAATCAGCAACAATCTTTCTAAAAATAGCAGCAACAAGCTCTGATACCACTTGTCAGGTCGCGCTTAGAATCGGATCTTAATCAATCATGTCATAACTCACACAAAATTAGTCGTGTTGACAAGAGAGTTAATGACGGGTTACTAAGTTTAGAAAGATGACCGTTTGTTAAAGGCGGAATCAATAACAAACATACGGTTGCAATGAATATTCAAAATACGAGGACACATGAAGGATTCACTCAAAAGATTTTCATTTATATAACGTTAATCATACAAAAGGATAATCGATTTAGGGTTTAGGAGGAATCCTAGGACAGCCGTCACACACACAATATTCTCTTAATTAATGTGTCGGTCTTATCCACTCGTATATTCTGTCTATCTCGTGTCTCTGGCGGCGTGCCCTAATTATTCTATTTATAGCCCTGCCAACCTAAGACAGGCTGTCATTCCTTCTAGAAACCCTATCCGATAGTACATACTCAATTTACATATTCAAAAATATACTAAGTGTAAAACAAGTCTTCCGGGTAAGCTTTTCATTAAACTTCAGTCTCCGAGTACGCAGTGTACTCGGCCTTCCTTCAGACTTGGTAAACATAGAAGTGTACTCGGAATCAGTTTCCGGGTAGACTTTACTTAGAGAATATTTTACCAAGTAAAATATTCACCGAATAGACTTCAATCTTCTTGGACTTATCAAACTTTGCTCGACAAATCCTCACGAGCAACCTTGTTCTTCTATGATCCTGTTCGGCTCTTTGTTAGTTGAATAACTTATTTGATAAGGCGTACTCGGGAGTACATACCTTACTCAAGCAGAACCTTACTCGATATAACTTAGAGATATTCCATCAACTCATCAAGTATACTCGGACCATAATTATTAAATAATACCTTGCCCGGTCTTCCAATTACTTGGCTTCTTGGACTTGGTTGACCATACCTTACTCGGAAGAGTAAAATACTTGGTCTTGAAGAACAACCCTGCTTGACAAAGTGAACCTTACTCGGATATGCCAAATAGATGAACCTTACTCGGAATCACCAAAAAGCATACCTTGCTCGGATATCCACTTAAGAAGATTCTTTGAAGTAAACCGTGCCCGGAAGGCAAAATCTCGTACTCGGCTAAGTAAAAGCTTACTCGAAGGTCCAAGGTGTACCCGGATTCAATACTTAGCAGTTTCTGAGGAGGTTGAGAAGATTCCAATCTTCAATATTCTTCAATTAGGTCAAATCTTCTCATTTGGGTCAAACTTTTGACCCAACAAACAGGGGAACGAGGGCAATGCCCTTACCAGCGGGGTTCTAGGGGTGGCAGCCCCTAGCAGGGTCCAAGGGGTAGAGCCCCTGGCTAAGTTGTAGTCTAATTCGTTATAAGAACTTAGCGAATTGGTGAGTGAAGAATCACCTGATTCGTTATCTGATTCGTCATCTTACCTGATCTGATTCATTAGATTAGTTCGTTATCTTTCCTAAAATATCCGCTAGCTGATTCGTTATTCTGGATCGTTATCTAATTCGTTATCTTGACGTGACCTTTTTAGTTATCTTATCATAACGAACTGGGAACTGATTCGTTATCTTGCCATGACGAATTGGTTAACTAATTTGTTACCTTATCATAACGAATTGCATCAATCTTATCCAAACTTTGACTAGGAGGTCAAAGTCAAAATCGATATGAACAATAAACAGTCAACAGTCATAGGATTTCCAATTAATCCCCATTTCTTGATGAAATATCACGAATCTGGTATCAATGGATTCGCCATACCAGCGCCAACAAGCCCCAACCATCCAATCAATCCAACATTACTTTTAAAGGGTGTGATTTGCTTGTTTATAACCCGATTATTCATTTCACAAATTAACATATTAATTGCTAACGAATTTCAGTAAGGTTTGTTGTGTTGGATTCGTTTTTATCATTCTCGTACAGATGTAAGATCCCCCAACAAATCCGAACCCTAATGAACGATTTCTAATGATAAAGTACCTGAAACTCGGGTTTTCACTTGATCTTGTTTTGTTTATAACCCGATTACAAACACGGTCTAGTCTTGAGCTTGTTTTGGTTCGTCACGACGATCTGCCACCAACAAACTCGGGTTTTCACTTCGGATCTCGGCTCGGGTTATAGGATAATGTTTGTGTGTGTTTTCCAAGGTGTAGGCTATGGTGTATCGATGGATAAAATGGAAAGGATTAGGGTTTAAGGGGTATTTATACTCCCTTAAGCCCATGTACCTAAGACACATCTTCCCTTTTTGGTCCATAATTAATTCCATCTAAAAAGCCTACCTATCCTATCATATTTATTATTATTATTACTCCACTAACTCAATTATTTCTCTCGACACAATTAATATTTTAAATATTATTCTTTAAATTTCGGGGTGTTACATGTCCAGTGGAAATTACAAAGCAAAGCCTAATATAAACACGATCTTCATCTTCTTGAGTTGTAGGCTGCTTTTCTTCTTTCAACTCTCACTCCTCCTGCCTTTTCCTTAAAGATAAACAATTGTTGTTAATGAGAATGATTTTCAGGAATTGTCCAGTTCATAATATCTTTCAAATCCTCATCATGAAGGAAGGTCAAGTCTTCATCGTTCTTGATTGTACCCAATGTCATACCAACTGAGTTCCTGAGAATGTAGAAACCATTGTTTTCATCATAATCAACTCTTGCAATTCTACCATTCTGCTGAACTTCATGGTTGGGTCTACTCATTCTTCTTCTCATACTTATGCATGTCATCATATTGGCTAGAGGATTATTTTTTTTTTACTCTGGAATTGTATCCAAATTCAGCACATCTGATGTCACTAATCCTCTTGCCTCTTTTGGTCTTTTCATATTCAGTCAATCTCCACTTCTTCTTCTGTTTTAACAAAGGGAATCCCATCCCTGCTTCACTTCTCAAATATTTAGACAGCTTATTTTGTTGCCTGCTTGCAAGCCTGTTTCTATCATGATAGTCATATAGGGTCATACTTGCCATCTTTTCCAATTGCTCTCTCTTGTAGTCTGCAAAATCATCTTTGAAAATAATCTCTTTCAGTTCTCTACTCTCCATCACTACCTTCAATGTGTGAGACACAGAGTTATAAAAGAGCTTGATAAGTAGGTCCACATTAGTTGGTGGCCTCTCTTGTCTTTGTGGTTCAGCTCTTTGTGGTTCATTTCTGGCTACAGAACTCTCTTCTCTTGAAGTTGAGGGCCTTGATGGAACAGATTTTCTGGGTTTAGTGGCCCCCACAACTTCAAATTTCTTCTTATATATGGAGATCACCATCTCCGCTGGCATATTTAACAGATCTACAAGGTTTTCACCTACATCTCTGAATAGTCTGCCAATCATATTCATAAAATTTTCATCCCCAAGCTGACCGGTTGGTACATACTTTACTCCACCAGGTCCAGCTATAAAACTTCTAGGGTTCCTTTGCTTTTCCAACAATTTTTCCCATTCAGCCTTCTGTTTATAAAACAATTGTTTCAATTATGCTTTTCCCAGCATATCAAAGGAATTTTCTTTAATACCCTTATTTTTCATTATTTCCTTTATTGTCTTGATCATCTCCTCATCTTCCCACGGATCTCTGTTTTCAACAGGTCCTGGTTTGACTTGTATAGGGACAGATGGTTTTGATGCTTCAGCATTTTCCAGATTAATCTTTTCAAGCTCAGACATATATAGAGCCAGATTGTCTGTTCTGCTCATACCTTCAAGTTCATTGAGTCTCCCCTTTGCTTCCATCAATCTATACAACAACTCCAATTGCTCATTTTCCCATTTTCTCTTCTTTTCAATCTTTGTCTTCTGAGCCAAAGATACAAGTCTTGATTTCTTTCTAAAAGTTTCTGGTTGATCTTTCATTGATAGTCTTCTGAAATGAGATTCTACCTTTTCCTTCGTCAGACTGTCAACCATCTTTGGAGCCATTCCTTTATCAATTAAATACTTGCACTTTTCACCAAATCTTTTTGACAATTCATTTATCTTTTCAGTTTGTTTTATTTCCTTTGCCAATCTCTCATTCTCCTCTTTCTCTATAGTTTCTCTGGTCATATTATAATGTCTTTCAAAATCATTTAAGTCATTCTGCTCAAATCCTTTTCATTCAATACATGTCTTCTCAAATATTCTCTATACTTTATTGAATCTTTATTTTTTCTTGTCAACCCTCTTCCTTATTTCATAATCTTCTTTATCAACCAGCTATCGCAACTCCACATCAGATAAAGGAGCCAAATTTTCAAATTTGTACCCATGTCTTATCAGACTCACAATCAGAGGATTATTTATTCTTGCTTCATCAAGACTTTGTTGTATGTTCTCCCTCTGTACATCAGTCTGTTCAATTTGAGGTGAGACAACAGTTTTAACAGTTTCAGCTTCAGCTTTATCAGCTTGTCTATCATCATCATCATCATCATCATCATCATCATCATTGTTACCATCATCATTACTATCATCATCATTATCTTCTTCAGCATTGTCATTATCATTATCATCTTCATCACTTTCATCAACCTCAGTATCATCATCATTTTCAGTTGAGTCATCAAGGGCGTCTATTCTTGGTTCTGCAAGTTCAGGTTCAGCATCAGGCATGACAACCTGAATAGAAATAGCCATCACATGGCTTGTGTGTTCCTTAGGGCTTTCAACAACATACTCAGCATCATCATCCTTCTTAGCCCTTTTCTTCACTGCCTCATCATCATTTTCATCATATTCATCATTTCTGAACCTCTTCCTTGTATATTTCTTTCCAAATTTGGCATAATCCTCACAGCTCCATGCAGAAGGGTTTTTCTCAATATCTTCTTCAATTTGTTTCACCCATTTCTTTGTACCTATAGTTATAAGAGGTTCTCCAACCTTGTCAGGTACCATCTTCTTGATATGTTCATCATGTGTAGTTTCAGCAGTGGTTGGGTTTTTTGATTTAGAAAACTTACTAATAACCAAGGCTAAGGTGTTGTCAACCTCCTCAGCTTGTTTCATCTTTATCAATACTTCTATCACTTCCTGGTCAACATCATCATCATTCTGATCAAGAGTCTTGGCAATTTTTGCTTGTTCAATTAAGGACTTTTTCTCAGCCAGCTCTTCTGTAGTCATGGTTTGGGCAATAAATTCCCTCTCCATTGTTCTCTCACAATATTGGCATGCCTTCTGGCAGCCTGTTCATTCTCATCATCTTCCTCATCATCAACATCCTGTGTATCAACAGGCACTTTTCTAATTAAGATTCAATTATAGCTTTCCCCTTTTCTTTTCTCATCCTTTCTTCTTCAGATTGAGTGGGAAAACTGTCAATCTCATCTTCTAATCTCTTCAACTTAGCCTTAGCCTCAAGGTTTGAATTTTCAATAGAGCTTGGGCCAACTATTCTTTTAAATCAACATTCTCCTTCAATAGAACTTCATTCCTCCCCCTCTCATCCACAACTTCTATCAACAAATCCATATTTCGTTTGAACAGAAAATCATTAGTGGAAGTGGTTTATGTTGGAAGATCAAGAAAAGGATAAAGCATTTTAGAGTGAGTTTGGGTAGGTTCATTGGTTTAAGAATGGGTTGGGGATTGGATTGGTGTGAATGTAGGTTGGCTGGCTTGGTCTGAGATCTGAGAATGTGTTGGTGATTGAATTGGTGTGGGTGTAAAATTTAGTAAGTGAGTGGGAATTGGTTGAGGAATGTAAGGTTCATGTATGTGGTGGCTTGTGTCTTGGATAAAGGTTTGGGTTTGAGTTAAGGGTTGGTCAGAGTTTTGTTCATTGTGGTCATGGATTTCAGGTGGGCTTAGGGTATGGGTAGGTGGTGTTTGAATGGGTAGGGATTGAATGTTTTTGTCATGAGGTGGTGGAAGGTGGTGTGGCTGGGGTGTAGGTAAGGGTG
Source organism: Bidens hawaiensis (assembly GCF_021521415.1). Lineage (NCBI taxonomy): Eukaryota > Viridiplantae > Streptophyta > Magnoliopsida > Asterales > Asteraceae > Bidens > Bidens hawaiensis. The sequence continues at coordinate 130,869 of NW_027494693.1, read as the reverse complement.
TGGTTGGTGGTGAAAGTATATGCACATTCTCCCCCATGAAGTTGTTCAGCAACAATATTTCCTCCTTCATCTCCTCCATCTCTACCATCTCCTTCTTCTCCACCATCTCCATCAGAATCATCTTCATCAACATCCATCTCATCCTCCTCAAAGGTTAACTCTGGTACAGGCATTGTATTTGCATCATGATCAATTATCCACGGAAGAATATCAAACCCAGCATATGGGTTAAAACGTCTTGTGCTTGCCAATGTAGCAATCCTTTTGTAAACATTAGGATTCTGAAGCACATGAGTGGTTCCCATCATGGGCATATTCTTATAACACATGGTTAAAGATTATTTGGAGGAATCTGGGATAAGCTAAGAATTTTTATTTGTTAAGCTTCCGCAACATGCTCACCATTTCTTCAAAAATCATCTTCAAAAAATTGAAAGGAAGATCATAAACAACTGTAACTATTTCATTCGCCAAATCCTGACTCATAAGAGTCTATGATCCCTTCCTAGGGGCAAAGCCCTGAATGATGTGATGAATCAAAAACCGATACAAGTTTGGGAACATTTCTTATTGAAACTGTCCTTCCTTTACATTCCCTTAATAACCCATGGTTTGTGTGAAAATCTTCAATAGATGATCGGTGGTAAAGTTTATTGGGTTGTGGTCATCATCATGCAATTGCAGGCATGTACGGATAAGTCTTTTTGTAATTTTGATCTCATGATTTGCCATGGTAGCCTCCAAACGCCTACCATCTTGATCATCCGTAAGTTCAGCAGAGCACCAGAAATCCTAAAGATGATTTCTATAAAGTACATGGCACTCTGTCAAGTCAAATGGAATATTGGATCTTTGAAGCCACCTGAGCATATATTCCACCTCCTCATTATCATGAGTAAGTTGCAACAGCGCGCACATGTTATGCTTGTGCTCAAAAGGATATGTCGGTTCATCATCCGCCATATCTGTTCAAAAAAAACACATTCAAAGAAAATATTAGTCATAAAGTTCATATCTTTGAATAGTTTTAGGGATAATTTGAAGAAGTAGAGAAGAAATATCATTAAGAACCTGATCTTCAACAAATTAATAACCTACACAACAAAAAGAGAGTTAATAAAGATGAAGATTAAATGCCCATTATCATATAATCATTGTCGGAAAACACTTAATAGATGCTTACCGAGTCGGATTGTGTAGGATGACTAATTAGGGTTAGGAAGTTTAGATGATTGAATTAAGTCGGTTGGGTTTCTGAAACGAGAGCGAAAGTGGAAGGAGAGAGAGATGAAAGTGTTAAAAATTTCTCTAACTCCCTCTTTTATACATATTTGAAAGTGGGTTTTAAATTCTTTTTGTCTTTTAGTGAGTAAATAGCTGTCAAACAGTAACATTATCCAAATAAATATAAATTAAATTCAAACCTTGCCCGATAATATTTTCCCATTTAAAACCTTGCTTGTTAAAGCATATTTTTGTAAACCTTGCCCGTAAAGTTTATTCACTTAAGTTTGCTAGGTAAACATATGTCAACAACCTTGCTCGGTCTACTGAACAACTTAAACCTTACCCGAAATTTCATAAACAGTTAGCAAATATTCAATCAAGTATACTTTGAAGCAAAGTATGCTTGATATACTTCAAGAACACAAAGTGTGCTAGAGAAGAACTTATTCACAAAGTATACTCGGAAAGTATATTTTTGAAATTACCAAGTATGTAAAGAAAACACTTGAAGAACTCAAAGTGTGCTCGAAACATAAAGTGTGCCAGAAAAACAAAGTTTGCCGAAAAATACTTGTATTTTCAGAGAAACATATTCACAATCATGAACTATGCTAGGCAAAATTATCAAAGTTTACTTGAAACAAGTATTCTCAGCATATTCAAACAATCACAAAGCTTGCTAGAATTATCTAAACAACCTATAAAACAGTTAAGTTTGCTAAAAAGTTCAGAAATCAACAAAGCTTGCTAGTAAACAGTGTAAACAAACATATCAAATAGCTTTTTAGTAAACAGTTTAAACAAACATATCAAATAGCTTGCTAGTATACAGTTTAAACAAATATATTAAATAGCTTGCTAGTAAACAGTTGTACTCCTAAACAAAACAGTAAAGTGTGCTAGACAGAACAAACTATATGAAAGCTAGCTAGAAATTTCATAGTCAGCATCTAAAAATGCAAAGCTTGCTAGAAATAATTCGAATATACTACAAAACATCTAAGTGTGCTCGAAAAGGTTAAAAATATCAAACCTTACCCGAAAATACATATTCAGACCTTTTGAATGTAAAATACAACTCTTTTTTACTTAAAACAAGTGCCAAACATAGTTATCATTAAAAATCATTGATTAAGAGCAAATCAGTGACCAACAAACAGTAACATATTCAAACACAAGCATTCTCTAACACCCTTTATCAAGATAGTCAGATAGCACAGAGAACACACATTAAACCTACATTCAACAAGACTTTTGAAAAGATATTCAGCTTGCACAACAAGCACACATCCTTAATTAGGCTTCATTAGAGTTGATCATCCCCAGGGCTTTCAAAAAAAAGTTGAAACTGGTTCTATCAAGTGATTTTGTGAATAGGTCAGCCAAATTATCACTTGTGTCAACTCTCTTAACATCACTACAATCCCTAATAGAATGATGTCTGATTTCAATGTGCTTGGTCTTGGAATGTTTTACAGGATTCTTAACAATAAATGATGCAGCAGTGTTATCAATGTAAATAGGGGTGTTTAAGAAATTCAGACCATAATCCAACATCTGATTTTGAATCCAGAGGACTTGCGCACAGTAGGCAGATGCAGCAATATACTCAGCTTCTACAGTTGAGATTGACACTGTGGTTTGCTCCTTGCACTGTCAGGACACCAATCTGTCACCCAAAAATTGACAACCTCCAGAGGTAGACTTTCTGCTGATATTGCCCCCATCATAGTCACTATCTGTATAGGCAACTAGATCAAATGACTAGTTCTTTGGATACCAAATTCCCGAATTAGGTCTTCCCTTCAAGTATCTAAAGATCCTCTTTACAGCATTCGAATGAGAAACCTTAGGACTTGACTGAAATCTAGCACAAACACATACAGCAAATATGATATCTGGCCTCGAAGCAATCAGATACATCAGAGATCCAATTTTTGCTCTGTATTCATGTTCATCTACTGGCTCCCCCTTTTCATCTGCTATCATTTTCTCTTTAGTGCCCATTGGAGTTGATGTTGTTTTATAATCATTACACTTGAATTTTTCTAAGATGTCATGCACATACTTAGACTGGTATATGAAAATCCCATCAGTTTTCTGTTGAACTTGCAATCCAAGAAAGAAGTTCATTTCTCCCATAGAGCTCATACTATACTTGGATTTCATCACCTCTTCAAACTCCACACACATCAGTTCATTAGTTGATCCAAAAATGATATCATCAACATAGACTTGAAACAACAGCAAATCTCTTCCTTTCTTCTTGTAAAAGAAGGTCTTGTCAATAGCTCCCCTTTGGAAACCATTTTCAAGCAAATGTTCGGATAACTCATCATACCAAGCCCTTGGGGCTTGATGAAGTCCATACAAAGCTTTGTATAGCTTATACACTTTGTTTGGATAATCAGGGTCCTCAAATCTTGGTGGTTGAGTTAAATACACCTACTCTTCTATTTTTTCATTCAAGAATGCAGATTTTACATCTAGTTGGAATACCCTTATATTCTTCGAGGCAGCATAAGCCAAGAAAATTCTTATTGCTTCAAGTCTTGCAACTGGTGCAAAGACTTCCTCAAAGTCAATCCCTTCTTCTTGTAGGCATCCCAATGCAACAAGTCTTGCTTTGTTCTTAATTACAATCCCTCTCTCATACCATTTGTTCCTGAAAACCCATTTGGTTCCAATGGCATATCTGTTTCTTGGCTTGTCTACAAGTTTCCACACTTGCAGGTCTCTGGATTGAGCCAACTCCTCTTGCATAGCTTCTACCCAGCTGTTGTCTTTCAATGCTTGAACAATGTTCTTGGGTTATATTTGGGATAGAAAGTAGGAGTACAAACAAATGTTTGTTGCTTCAGATGCACTTCTTATTACTCTTTCATTGATGTTTCCAATGATATTTTCAAGAGGATGATTCTTTTCAACATAAGAGGATTGAACAATAACATTAGTAGATACAGTAGAATCAAGATTTGAGTCATTGAGATCAGGCTCATCAATGATCAAATCAGTTGTAGCATCATGAAACTCTGGTGCTTCTTCATTGATCTGTTGAGAGGTAGATGCACCATTGTTTCCAAAATTCAGACTTTGAAACAAGTCCTTAAATCTTTCATTTCTTCTTGCTTCCTCAGTATCACCTTGATTGTTAGGATCTACTTCATTCAAAACATGATCATCTTGATTTTCTTGATTGACTTGATTTGCTTGATCTTGATCTTGTTCTTGAACTTGAAGTGGAGCTTGTTCATTTTCAGCAGTTGAAGAATGCTTTATGAAGTTGTATTCGGAACTTTTTCCAGCAAACTTTGACTATAACTTGTCCAAATAAAGTTTCTTTGAAGTTTCCTCTACAACCACACTAGTCTTTTACAAAGTTTCACCAAAGTCCTCAGGATAAATCTTGAAAGACTTGATTAATTTCTCAAGATCAAACAGCCATGCAGCACCATCTACAATATTAAACTGATTTTCATTGAAAACAATGTCAGATGATTCAATCAAACTTAAGTGATCTTTGATATAGACTCTGTAAAATTTTGAGTGTGTTGAGTAACAAACAAAGAAGCAATCCAAGGATTTTGCTTGAAATTTGTTGAGATAATCCTTGGTGTTCAACAGTGAACATTTGCATCCAAATGGCTTGAGAAACTTGATGTAGGGCTTTATTTTAAAAAAAATCTCATAAGGAGTCTTGTCTTGACTTTTGTTGAGAAGTACTCTGTTCTGAACATAGCAGGTTGTATTGATTGCCTCTGCCCAAAAAGTAACAGGTAGGAAAGCATCTACTAGCATGGTTCTTGCAGCTTCTATGAGTGTTCTGTTCCATCTTTTTGCAACACCATTTTGTCCAGGATTTCTAGGAGCAGAGAATTGTCGTAAAATTCATTCAGCAATGCAGAACTCTTCCATTACTCCATTTTTTAACGCAGTACCATTGTCACTTCTCATGATCTTCACCCTTGCATCCAATTGATTCTCAACCCTAGTCACACAACTTTTAATCAACTCAGCAACCTCATCTTTTGTACTTAGGAAATAAACCCAAGTGTATCTAGAGAAATCATCAATAATCACAAGACAATATCTCTTCTTGCCTATACTTGAACACTCACAGGACCAAAAAGATCCATGTGAAGCATCTCAAGAACTTGATCAATTGTGTTAATAAGTTTTGTCTTGTGTGAAGGCTTGTGCTGCTTGCCCTTCTGGCATGAGATGCAATTTTCATCCAGCTTGAACTCCATTGTAGGTAAACCAATCACATGCTCACCTTTCACAAGTTTGTTCATGTTCTTAAGGTTGACATGACACAATTTCCTATGCCACAATTTTGATTCATTTTTAGTGTCTTTAGAAACAAAACAGGTACCTCCTCTGGAAACAACTTCTTTCATGTTCAGTTAATATAGATTACCATTCCTTGGTGCCCTCATCATAATCATGTCAGGTGTAATTACAAATTCATGTTTGAGGATGAAAAAGTGTGAATCATCAAATCCCGCCTTATAACCCTTATCACACATTTGGGATATGCTTAATAGGTTATATTGTAATCCTTCTACATAGAAAACATTGTCAAATGACACATAGCCAATGGTTAGAATCCCTTTTCCAACAATTTTACCACCATTCTCATCACTACCAAAAGCTACTGGACCCTCAAATTACTCTTCATAGTTAACAAGTGACCTTTTGTCACAAGTCATGTGCCTGGAACACCCACTATCCATGTACCATACTTCATTCAGTGGAGTGGACTGTTCCTGCACAAATCAAAGAGAATGATTAGTTGGGTGTTGAAATGCAAGCTGAATCAACTTGCAAATCATCGGTTTCAATAACAATAGTTGCATTGGATATGATCGGAACAGACTTGGGATCCTCATAAACAATTTCACAAGCATCAGATTCATCAGTTTCATAGCCACTATTAGTTGGGCTTGGAGTCTTCACATAAGGAATTATGTTTTCTCATTCTTGCACCACATAATCCTTTTCACTAGTAAAATCTCTCACATCAAATCTCTTTGTTTCTTGAACTTCACCTCTTGGTTTCCACAGAAATCCATGAGGCTCAAACCTATTTGTCATTAGAAACTTCTCATCACCATTCAATTCTTTTGGTTTCTTTCTTGAGAATGCATCCTTTTTCATTTTCTTTCCACTGTTTAGTGATTTTTGAGAATCATCAGACTTAACTGATCTTGAGTCTTGATTGGGAACAATTCTCAATGGCTGTGTGTTTCTTTTCATAGCCGCTTCAGATTTGATGGAAGGGTTGTTTCTTTTGATTTGATCAAACACATTTCTCTTTGGTTTTTCTCCAGCCTTCCCATCTTTCTTCAAACTTTTAACATCCTTTGGTTCAACCTTGTTCTCTTTCACCTATTCACACACCTTTCCTTTTCCCAAATACTCATCATACTTCTGTTTGTAGAATATAAAATCTTGACCAAATTTTGTTTCATCTGGAACATGGAATGGTTTGAAAGTGAACCTCTCATGACAAGAATCACTGTGGTGACCATATTCATCACACTTTTTACACCACACCTTTCCTTTGAAATTTTCATGAGCATTTCCCTTTTTGAATCTCTCACTTGGTCTAGGTGGTTCAATTACAAGTGTTTTCTTTATATTGAGACCATCAAAATCAATTGAGAAAGACACAAACTCTTCAATTTTTATGTCCTTTCTTTCAATATTTCTTTTCATAAAGATTATTTTATGTACGTTCATAGGCTCTTCATCGAAGTTTCCTTTATGTCTTGAATGTCTTTTCTCATATTCTTCCATAGTTTCAACCTCTCCAATGTCAAATAATTCTTGACTCGAGAAGACAGGGTATACTAGAGTAAACTGATCACTTTCAAATGTTTCTTTAGGCTTCTTCTTGTTGTTATACTTGATTTTTCCCAATACTTCTCTGCTTGGTGGCTTTACCGCATTGTAAGCCACCTTTGACATCTTTGATCGTTCACATATGTTAAATGACACATGTTCTCTTCTCATCTTCTCATTTAGTCTTTTCATTTTTGGTGTAGTACGAGGCAATAATGGAAGTTGATCAATTGAGTCAGGTTTCTTCATCCTTCTGTTTCTTTCTGCAGCTTGGATTTCCTCATTTGAAACTTGATCACTAGATTCACTTAAATCATCCTTGTCCAAATCATCTTCATTGAAGTCATCTTCAGAAACTTTCACACCAATTGACTTTTCATCTTTCTCATCTACCTGCAAAACAAATTCTCCTTGTTCATCAACAATAACCTTTTCATAATATTCAATGAAGTCTTCCTTGTCTTTGAACACATCTCTGAATTGGTTGAGATAAGCCTCCCTTTTCTCCTTATCAACTTTAAGAGAATAGCTACTGTTAAAAGGTGGATAAACAAATTTGTACTTATCTTCTTCTTTAACCTTGTTTAAAATACCAAATATATTTCCAGTGAATACTAGATTCTTCAGAAACTCAACTTCAACTTGTAGTGTGGTATTTCTCACCTTTTCTTCAACAACCATTTTCTTTAGTCCTTCAATATCAGTTACATACCTTGACTGAGTCCTATAACTGTTCATGCAATATTCTTCAAGGCTTTTGATAGTTTCCTCATAAGTCACATCACTAGCTTGATACACATTTATCATGCTCTGTTTGCTAAAGCATTCACTCTCCAACTTTCCTACTTTCACATTCAATGCATCAATTGTTTCAAGTAATTCAATAGTGGAGTTTGAATGTGCCTGAGAAGAAGAAGATCCAGCTTCATTTTCAACTTTTGCCAAGAATGTAACATTGGCCTTGGTTACGCTTCTGCATGATCACTCCAATCAAAACCACCTTCCTGTTGAGCAGCAAGTGCTACATTCCCTTGGTTTCTAGGCTGGTTTTGGTTGTTTCTGTTATCGTTGTTTGGAGCATTTGGAGGGTTTTGGTTAGTGTTTCTCTGGTAGTTTTGGTTCTAAGGTACAACCTGCTGATTGTTCATTTGAGGTTGCTGGTAGTTGTTTTTAAAGTTAGGGTTGTTGTTGAAGTTGTTGTAGTTGGTGTTTCTTGGCTGGTTCTGCTGATACTGGTTTTGATTTCTTGGTTGTCGGTTCTGATACTGATTCCCTTGAAAGTTTCTTGGCTGATTGCATTCCCTGGAAAAATGTCCAGGTTGCTGGCAGTTATAACAAATGGCCTTTGACTTATCAAACCCAATTCTTTCATTAGGCCTGATAGAAGAGATCTACATGTCCTACTATACAGCCTTTTGCTTCTAAGAGCCAACATTGCAGCTTGCCATTTCAAGTCCATATCTTCAAGATCATCTGCATCAATCTGTTATAAGTCATCTTGAACAATACTAGTGTGAACCATATTCTTAGCTACAAAAGCATTGTAGGAGTCTGTGAACATAGAAAACAATGCCTGAGTTTCACTTCCTTGACCGCCATTTCCACCAACATAAGGCAAATACCCACTAGCCATGGAGGCTGAATCATTATCATCTATGAGTTAGACATTGAACCTTGATTGGCTTCCTTGGTTACTTGAACTACCACCAACAAATGCCTTTGGTGCATCACCACCATGTTCAGTAGGTTCTTCAATGACGGGTATTTGTTGTTGGTTTTTGGTGGTTAAGTTACCCATAGGAGCAATGAGTGCATTTGTATTTGTCACTTGGAAACATGGTCTTTCTTCCTTTATCATCTCATTCTCTATCATTTCTATTTCAATAGCTTGGAGAAAACATATCACATCATCAAGCTTGAGCTGTTTAAAATTCGGTTTCTGAATGATGAACTTGCTTGTTGTATACCATTCTTTTGGCAATGATGACAACAACTTTGTGATTAAATCAGAATCAATCATCACATAGTCTGTAGTTCTGAGTTCATTCACTATGGTCAAATACCATTCAAGTATTGACTTCAACCTTTCACCTTCTTTGTATTTGAATCTTTCAAGCTGTTGCTTGAGTCTTGCCTTTTTGATTTTCTTCAACTCAGAGTTTACTTCAAACATTTCAAGAATTGCATCATACATGGCCTTGGCAGTGGTATGATGTGCAACTTTGGTCAGAATTTCCCAAGACAGACCCAATTTGATCATAGCAAGAGCTCGCTCATCCACTTTCCTCATTCTATCACCAACAGCTTGGTTTGCATTTCCTTCTGTTTCAGGTACATATGGTCCATTCTTGATGGAATTCCACATGTCTATGTCATTGTAACAAACCGCAGCTTTGAATAAAACTTTGCACTTAACATAGTTTTCCTGTCTATAGAGCCTAGGAATTTTGTTAGTGGAGACCTCCTGCTCCTCGTAACCAGACATTTTTTGAAATATTTTAAAGCAAACACAAAGACTTAAAAGAAATTTTGACTTAAAAACTTAGTTTAAATTTTTTGAAAAATTATCAGATCTGAGGTATGATTATCAGATCTGATGAATCTGGTCCGAATAAAGCAAGATTAAGAATAAAAATTAACAAGTTCTAAGGAAAAAGAAACTTTTAAACAGTAAAACAAGGCAGATCTGAGCAAAGAAGAGCAGAGCTGCTGACGTCACTCTCCAATGGAACAGTGCTCAGCTGACGTCACCCTTCGTCCTCAAATCAAACATATTCAATCAATAATCAGCAACGTATTCTTCCCCAAGGTAGTTGAGCTCAGCTCTTATACCACTTGTCAGTCCCGGTAGATCTCTCAATCCATCTATTTCGTGACCCACACTAAGAGTGTTGACAAGAAGGTTAACGACGCGGCTAGATTGATGAAGAATAATAGTGTATTAAAGGCGGAATCAATAACACACTGGTTTTTGCTTGAAGGACACAATAAAGACACACACTCACACAGATTCACTCAAAATATATCCATGAATATTAAGTCGATTACTAAACAGAAATCATTAGGGTTCTAAGAAAGGAATGATATGATCCTAGGCAGAATATCCGTAAGAATATGTCAGCCGTCAAATCATTGTTAATTAATTCAGGTGTCTAACTTGTGTCCGTCTTTATCTCTGTCTTTTTGGAGGCGTGCCCTAGATCATTCTATTTATAGGCCTGCCACCTGACAACTGTCATACCTTTCTAGAAACCCTAATCATTAATACATATTCAGAAAATCATATTACAAAATATACTAAGTGTAAAACAGGTCTTCGGGTAGGCTTTGGAGCCTTTGTCCTCATCGAGTAGACATGGTAAACTTGAAGTATGCTTGGGAATAGTACTCTGGGTAGACTTTACTTGGAGTATTTTCCTTAGAATGTACTCACCTAGCAGACTTCAATCTTCCTGACCATAGCAAACTTTGCTTGATATGATCCAACGAGCAAACTATTCTTCATAAGTCCCTTCAACTCTTTGTTAATAAATAACTTATTAATCAAACCAAAGTGTGCTGGTAACACTGTTTGACTTGTGCTGGTAGCACTGTAGCTTGCTCGGAGTTAAACCTTGCTAGAGAAAGTCCTTTGAATGTTTCTTAAATAACTTTCCCAAAGCATGCTCGGACTACTATTTATTGATCAACCTTGCTAGATCTTCCAAATTACTTAGCTTGATTAGCTTGGTTTAGTTAAGAGCTTGCTAGTAAGCAAACTATGCTTGACCTGAAGAACACCTTGATAGACAAAGTGAACCCTGCTCGGTTTATCACTTAGGAAGACTTCAAGAAGATAACTCTGCCCAGAAGGCAAAATACCTTGCTAGGCTTAAGTAAAATCTTGCTCGGATGTCCAAGTGTGCCCGATGTCCATACCTAGCCGTTTTCAGGGAGGTTGAGAAGATTCTAATCTTCCTTAAGTCCATTTTCTCACCCCAATAGGGCTACATGAAAAAGGGCTTAACTTCGGCTATGGGCCTCGTTTCAAGCGTTCTACCAGTCAAAACGACCGTTGGAACGTGTGCCGCGTTGTGGTAACCAGCTGTAGGTGGGTTATCCCATTTATTTTTCCGAAATAAGGCCTCTAGATAGACTTTTGGGCCACTTTTGTGTTTTTCGTCTACTTTTTGTGTTTATTTTGGGCTGTTGTTGGGCCTTTTGGTTGTTTGTTTTGGCCCAAACCTATTTTGGCTCCTCTATTAATATGCTATGATGTAACCTAAATGATCATTGATCAGAATTAATAAAAATCTTTTGGCTTTTCAAGTTCTTGACTTTTGGGTCGAATTTAGGGGTTTGGGGAAGGATCTTCACGGGTATTCCAAGAATCAACGTGATTAGCCTTCGAATTCTCATCATACGCTGCATCAAAAACGTTGTCTTGTGCAAGCGTATTGAAGAGTTGGAGGCGGAAGCTGAATTGATGAAGGCGGATGCGGGCAAGATAGCTGACACACTGGTCTCTCATGAGAAGACTATCAAGTCTTTGACTATTGAGCCTGCCGCTGCTGCCACTGACCGCGATTGGCTGCTGAAACATACCATCTGCAAGATAAATTTTTATTTTGCTTTCCTCTTGTTTTTTTGTTAATACTAACGTCATTCTTTCGCAGGTTGCCCAACGCATCATTACCGATGATAACTTAACGAAGTGTGTTGGACACCTTGTTACCGATGTGCAGCAACTGGGGCACAAAAATGGCTTTCAGGAAGCTACTACGCATCTACGCGACAACATTCCTTCTGAAGCTTACGTTCTTCAAGGCATCGATGTGGAAGCGGAGTACAAAGCTGCTGAGATGGAGTATGATGCTCTTTTCGTTTCCCATCCTTTCTGCTGTTGCCCAGTACGCCAAGGAAGAAAATGGTGTGCAGTTACTGAAGAAGCTACTAGAGCCCGAGAAAGCCGGTCCTTCCACCAGTCACGGGGGTGACGGTGAGGATACTGTTGCCGCTCTTGATCAGACGGGAAAGAGTATAAATGATGTTGACTAAGGCTTCCCGCTGATTTGTATAGTTTGGATTGTATTTTCCTTTACGGATGTTGGTATCCACTTGTAAATATTTTTTGTATATATATGAAATGAGCTTTTATTTCTCTTATCTTGTGAAATGCGGAGTATCGTTTTCATTGTTTTGTTGGCCATTGGCCCGTTTTTACAAATTTGAAATCGATTTACATGTAACACCTTCGCAGCTGCGCCGCGTTCCATGTTCTTGGAATTGGAGAGCCATCGAGTTGCATCAGCGCATAAGCGCCCTTTCCCAATACTTCTTTTATCAGATAGGGACCATCCCATGTTGGTGCTAGTTTTCCTTGCGCTTAAGCTTTTGATGCCTAGTTGTTGCGGAGGAAGTAATCTCAAGCATTGAACTCACAAATTTTTACTCTTGTATGATAATACTTCTGGAGTTGGCGTTTGTAATTTTGTTCACGCATTGCTGCCAACTCTCTTCAGTCTTCGAGAAGCATTAAGTCCAATCGCCTTTCGGCTTCATTGTCACTCGTCAGTGTAACTCTTGGCGATGGCACTCCGATTTCTGCCGGAATCATTGCTTTTGTGCCATAAGTCAGGCTGAATGGGGTTTCAGCATTGCTTGTATTTTTTTGGGTGCGTATCGCCCAAAGGACATGCACGAGTTGAACAACCCAACCCGACTTGTAATCCATTAGCCTTCTTTTTATGTCGTCGATGATGTTTCGATTGGCGCGATCCACTACTCTGTTCCCTTGCGGGTAGGCGACAGAAGTGAATGTTTGAGTGATATTCAGCTCTTTGAGCCATTCCCTAATGCGCTGGTCTGCGAATTGTGTTCCATTATTGCTGACCAAGTTCATGGGAAACCCAAAACGGCATATGATAAAATCCCAAATGAATTTCTTGATGCTGGCCGCATTTATCATTGCCATTGGTTTTGCTTCAGTCCATTTGGTGAAGTAATCGATTGCGACGATTAGGAACTTCACTCGCTCTGGCTCTTCATGGAACAGCCCTGTTATGTCAATCTCCCTCTTTTGGAATGGCCAAGATGTTGTTACCGGAATCATTGCATTTTTTGGGTGCAAGGTGTTTGGTGCATGGCGCTGGCATGTGCTGCACCGCCTTAGTTCTTTTTCTACATCTACCTGCATGCCCGGCCAGTAATATCTCTTGTTCATGATCTTGGCTACCATCATTCTTGGTCCTGCATGGATGCCACAAATTCCTTCGTGAATTTCTCTCAACAAGTAATTTGCATCTTGCGCATCCACACATCGGAGAAGTGGCCCCAAATAAGATCGTCTGTACAAAATGTCATTTTGAAGTGTATAATTCAGCGCTTTGTGACGGATCTTTCGGTCCTCCGCCTTTTTGTCTGGCAAGGTGCCTGACGACAAGAAGTTGACAATTGGTGTCATCCAATTTAGTGTAGTTATGGAGCATATACAGACTTCTCTCCTGATTGTTGAAGGGTTTGTTAACAATTCTATGAGGACGTCTTTGGCGAGGTGTTCGAAACTTACCGATGCTAATTTGCTAAGATCATCTACTTGTTTGTTCTCGCTTCATGACACATGTTTCACTTTACACGTATGATGCCATTTTATCGTCTTTTGCATCTTATGGGCCTTCTATTTGATTCGCCACCAACATTGAATAGACGTGCACTTCCAAATGTTGAGCCCCCAACATTTTTGGTGATTCTCAAACTAGCCAACAACGCTTCATATTCAGCCTTGTTATGTGTGCTCTTGAATTCGAGGCGTATTGCGTATGTGAAGTCTTGCCCTTCTGGGTTGGTTATTCTTAACCCTGCGACTGAACCTTCATCATTGGATGCCCCGTCAGTGAACATTTCCAAAATTGTTCTTTTTGTTGCTTTGCGGGGGGGTTCTATCTCTTTTTGCCATTCTTCCTCTTTCTCATTGGGTACCTCCGCCATGAAGTCTGCTAGAACCTGACCTTTGATTGCAGGCCTAGGTTTGTTTTCGATGGCATGTTCTCCCAACTCTATCGCCCACTTTGCTAGTCTTCCAGATAATTCCGGTTTGCTTAACACATTCTGCAGGCGATAATTGGTGAGAACATGTATCGGGTGGCCTTGGAAGTATCTTCTCATACAGCGTGCCGTTTGTACCAGCGACAGGACCAATTATTCCAAAGTGGAATACCTTGTTTCTGCATCCGCTAGGGTTCGACTTACATAGTAGATAGGTGTCTGGACACCACTTCTTTCCACCATTAGTACCGCGCTAATTGTCCTTTCAGAAGCCGCTAAATATATTATCAGCGGTTCTTTGGCCCTTGGTGCCGTCAGTGTTGGCAATTCTTTTAAACGCGACTTGATTTCTTAGAACGCCACTTCCGCTTCCATCGTCCATCAAATTGATACTTTTTAAGATAGTTTCTCAGGGTTAAGACAAATGGAAAAGATCTTTCCGCATGACTTGACAAGAATCTATTGAGTGCGACCAACTGGCCGTTAATTGTTTGCACTTGCTTGACAGTCTTTGGGGAGGGCATTTTCAATACTGCTTCCACTTTCTCTGGATTGGCTTTGAAGCCACCGTTGGTTACGACCACTCCCAGGAATTTTCCTTCTTCCATCCCGAAGGAACATTTCCCAGGGTTGAGTTTCATGCTAATCAAGCGCAGCGTCTTGAAAGTTTCTTCAATATCTTTTAGCATCGTTTCTTCTGTATCGCTTTTGATGACCAAGTAATCCATGTAAACTTCTAGGTTACTCCCAATTTGGGACTTGAATTCCTTGTCCATTAGGCGTTGGTACGTGGACCCAACATTTTTTAGGCCAAATGACATCATCTTGTAACAGTATGTTCCATTGATTGTTCGGAACGCCGTTTTGCCTTGATCTTCTGCCGTCATGTGAATCTGATGGTACCCTTTATAAGCGTCCAAGAAACATTTGAACTAGAAGGGGACGAGCTCGTCCACCTTTAGGTTGGTTTCTGGTAAAGGGTAGCAATATTTTAGACACGCTTTATTGAGATCTTTGAAGTCGATGCACATGCACCATTGCCCGTTTGCCTCTGGTACCATTACTGGGTTGGCCACCCATGTTTGGTACTGAATTTCGCGGATTATCCACGCATCTAGCAGTTGCTGAACTTGTTCATCATAGGCTTTTGCTTGCTCTGGTTCCATCTTTCGTCGCTTTTGTACGACTGGGACAAAAGCCGAATTAACTTTCAATTTGTGTTCTTCCTTGATTCTTGGGACCCCTGTCATGTCTTCCAGGGTCCATGCGAACACATCCACATTTTTTATCAGCAACCTTTTCAGCGTATTTCGTGCTTCGCCAGAAAGGGTGGGCCCGGTGGTTAGAAAGGCCAAATGGCATCATCTTGTAATAGTATCTTCCATTGTTTGTTTGGAACGCCGTTTCTCTTGATCTTCCGCCGCCATGTGAATCTGATGGTACCCTTTATATGCGTCCAAGAAAAATTTGAACTGGAAAGGGACGAGTGCGTCCACCTTTAGGTCAGTTTCTGGTAAAGGGTAGCAATCTTTTGGACACGCTTAATTGAGATCTTTGACGTTGATGCACATGTGCCATTACCCGTTTGCCTTTGGTCCGCATCTAGCAGTTGTTGAACTTGTTCATCACAGGCTTTTGCATGCTCTGTTCCCATCTTTCGTCGGTTGTGTACGACTGGGACAAAAGCCGAATTAACTTTCAATTTGTGTTCTACCTTGATTCTTGGGACCTCTATCATGCCTGCCGGGGTCCATGCGAACACATCCACATTGTTAATCAGCAACCTTTTCAGCGCATTTCCCGCTTCATCAGAAAGGGTGGGCCCGATGGTTAGAAAGGCCAAATGGCATCATCTTGTAACAGTACGTTCCATTGTTTGTTCGGAACGCCGTTTTGTCTTGATCTTCCGCCGCCATGTGAATCTGATGGTACCCTTTATACGCGTCCAAGAAACATTTGAACTGGAAGGGGACGAGCGCATCCAACTTTAGGTTGGTTTCTGGTAAAGGGTAGCAATCTTTTGGACACGCTTTATTGAGATCTTTGAAGTTGATGCACATGCGCCATTGCCCGTTTGCCGTTGGTACCATTACCGGGTTGGCCACCCATGTTTGGTACTGAATTTCCTGGATTATCCCCGCATCTAGCAGTTGCTGAACTTGTTCATCACAGGCTTTTTTTTGCTCTGGTCTCGTCATTCGTCGCTTTTGTACGACTGGGACAAAAGCCGAATTAACTTTCAATTTGTGTTCTGCCTTGATTCTTGGGACCCCTGTCATTTCTGTCAGGGTCCATGCGAACACATCCACATTGTTGATCAGCAACCTTTTCAGCGCATTTCGCGCTTCGTCAGAAAGGGTGGGCCCGATGGTTATGCTTTGCTCTGGGAACTTCCTATTGAGCACCCATTTCTCCACTTCTTTTACTTTGCTCGTTTTAACATCTTCCGTGGCGGTGTTTTTACTTCTACCACGTGACATTCCTTGTTGGCCTGGATCATCGCCACCCCTGTTGGGGTTAGTACCCCTAGTATACCATGGGCTGTTGAGGGGTTGGCATTAAAGTCTACAATCGCCTCCCTTCCCAGGATTACATCATAAAGTGGGTGTGGCGTTTCCATGACCATGAAGTCCACATCTTCTATTCTCAAGGGTGTTCCGTCAGTGAGCATAACGGGAAACGTCAATTGTCCTAGCGGGGATTCGATACTCTGGTTGAAACCAGTTATTGGGGCGTTGATGGGTATCAACCTTCGCTTGTCTTTTTCTTCCAACAGATTGAAACACTGGCGGTACATGATGTCAGACGTTGCCCCCGCATCAATAAAGAAGCGAGGCGTCCGGTAGTGTCCAAACACAGTTGTGACCACTAGCGGCGCTTTCCTATTCGCTCCTCCCTTTACCTTTGGGAAAATTACTTGTTCCTCTTTCCAGGCGGCATGTTCCACCTGTCTGCGCTTTTTGGCTCTCATGCCACCAGAGATCAAGTTGGCATGAAGGTCTTTGATTTTTTTTTCCGGCCTCCCACCGTCACGTGGAGGCGGACGTTTGTATGTTCCTTTGATACTCTTGACCAGGTGGTCCAACTTTCCATTTTTGACATATTCTTCAATGGTATCCTTCAAGTTCGAACACTGATTTATTGTGTGGCCATGTTGCTCATGATTAACTTTTCATGTCCGTGTTCGGCCGCGGTTTAATTGGAGTTATCTTCTTGAGCTGGATACCCTCCGTATACATTATTTGTGCTGAGCATTTGGCCAGCGGGGTCCATCTGTTGGATGCGTGTGTCTGCCCTTTCTGCTTGTTTTTGTAGGGTCGTACGGCACGGTCTCCTTTTTTGGCTTTCATTGTTTAGTCATGACCATACGGAAGACATCTTTTTGTCTTGGCGGGCTCTGTTGATATCATTTCTTGAGTCATTTCGCATTACCTCTTTGCCCAAAATCTTTTCTGTTCGCGCATACCTTTTGGCCACGGTCATGACATCGTCCCAACGGTGAGGCATACCATCCGGTTTCGAATCAAATCGTCGCACCTTATGTTTTGGCGGAAGGCTGCGCGCAAGTGTTCTTCGCTGACACCACCAATGTTCAAGCCCTCCAGGTTGAACCTGGTGATGAAATCATCCAATGTTTCATTTTCTCTTCTGGTTACATTAAGGTTGTCTAATGGGTCACTTATGTGACGCCGCTGTTGGCTAAATTGTTGGATGAACTTACTTGATAAGTCTTCCCAACTTGTAATCTTGCCTTCTGGTAATCTTTCGAACCAAGCCCTCGCGGCTCAGACCAACGTTAGTGTAAAAATGTGGCACCATAATGGGATGGTCCACCCTGATACTAACCCGGCAGCTATGTAAGTTTGTAAATGATCGTCTAGATCTGACAGACTATCGTAATAGCCTACTGTTGGCGGAATCTTCGGGTTTTCTGGCAACTCCGCCTAGGCTATATTCCTTACGAACTTTGACTTTCCCGCCGAAGTTATTGGACGTTAAGTCCTCGTTCGCGTCGGGGTGGTACTTTATTATTTTTTTTGTGGCGGCGTCCAGACCCCTCCAACGTGCTTCGTAGAGGGTCCTCTAGCCGCGAGTCACCTTCCAGACGCGATCAATGGGACTTTTCCGCTTTGATGTTCCGTCGAACGACTAGCGCTTTGCCAACTGGTGTTTTTGTACGAACTGGATTTGACTCCTCTTCGTACTCATCTTCTTCTTCACCATTACTGTTGGCTTCTGCATCGAACAATGTTCTTGGTTGAAAAGCTGCCGCCAGTTTTTTTTGGACCCTGTCCTTAAGTTTTTGATGTTCAGCTTCTAATTAGGCCATTACTTGTGGTGGCATGGTCGCTTGTGAACGTGACTTCGTTTTTGCTTTTTCCGTAATGGTAGCGCGAAGGGTGGACACATCAGTGATGACTTCGCCACTACCTATTACATCAAGAACTTATATGATTCCTTCTTGGTTGGCCTTTGACTGTTGACCAACTTCTTTACCTGGAGTTTTGCCACTCATATGGATCAAGAAATGAGTGTTTTGAGAGTTTTAACTGTTCTAGCAATATGCACGGATGGTGCCATTGAAGAAACACGAATCCACCACTCAAGGTCTAACAAGTTAGTCCAAGGGCAATGGTTAAGTATTCCCCATGATGGGTTATAATCCTTCTTGGCACAGATGAGTATATCCTGCAAAACAGAACACCGTGAGGTCGTTACGAGGAATGGGGGGATTCTCTCGTAACCACCCTCCAGCGTGAGAATCAGTACTTGGTAGTACAGTAAAAATGTATTGAGAGAGTTGTAACATTGGATCGTGGATCCTTTACCGTTTGGAGATGCATTGGTATTTATAGTCGGAGGAGAGAGAGTATGGCCAACTGCCTTGTCTGCCTTTTCACCAATTATATTCTCCACTCGTGCGGTTGTGGAGGTTGGTGGGGGTTGGTGGACATCATGGCCTTTTGTCCTGTACGTGTTGTGATATTTTGTACCGTCCTTTATGTGTTGTCCAATTCTCATAGGTTGGGTGATATTCCCAATGTAAATTCTTCCTTTTTGTCCCATGCTGGTGTAAATCTTTGCGCTACCATTCCCGAGGTGTCAGGGAATGTTTATTATATTAGGCCATGGTCTTGGCGCCATGCAGCCCGATCAGCGCACAGTCTGCCCGCTTTTATTAGGCTATGGTTAAGGCGCCAAGTCGTCCGCATGGCGCATGATTTTTCCTCTCATCGGGTGTTATATTAACTTGACGGTGGTTTAGTACCCTACCTCTACAGATATTCATATTTCACTTTTAGTCTTACTATGAGAAAATACACCACAAGTCCAACGTAGGGTATGTTTGGCAAAACTAGTTGCTAGCTGTAGCTGGAAGTTGGTGGCTTGAAGCTGGTTGCTATAGCTTTTTAGATATATTTAAATGTTTTGTAGAGTAGTTAGAGTTTTTAATAAAATGTATAAAATCACTAAAATGGGTATAACTAAAAACAATTATAATAAATATATTTATTTTGGAAGGTTATTTAAGTAAATTAAAATACTAAAAACTTGTAGCTCTTTCTAAACGCTACTAGTAGAATATTTAAGTTTTTTCTTCTAACATAAAAGCTTCAAGCTCCTTGAACCAAACAATGCTTTTAATTGAATATGAGCTTTTACTTAAAAGACTAGTAACACCGCTAAATTTTAACATGGATGCGTCTTACGTTTTTTCTATTAAATTTTAGAAGACTAGTAAAATACTTTTAGTTTTATGAACGAAAAATAAATAAAAAGTTAAAAATTGCATGGCTCCATCAGTGCTTTTTTAAAAAGAAAAATAGAAATAATTTACTGATAGTTCATATGGTTTGGGTCGGATTCATCCCTGAACTTCAAACGATGTATGGTTGCAAGGGCGAAGCCTTTCCATTGATTTTTCACTATCAAATTATACCGGCCACCGTCCGTATCAATTTAATATCCACTTTTTGAGGCTCTAGGATATGTACGATACCCTATTTTTGCTGCGATTCCCCAATTTTTGCTAATGCATCACAAAACTTTGATAATATATATATATATATATATAATTCACATTGGAAAATTCTCACCCAGCCAAACCGGCCCAAGAAGAATATGACTGGGTCCAAAATCATTTTCGATATTCTCGCCCTTTTCAAATAAGAACAAAAGCATCTCTATATAGTAACCAACGGTATTTCTTACCTTGTATGAAATCAGCAACAACCAATATTACATTACATTAATTTCTTTCTTTTTTCGCCGGCCAAAGACACAACATTGGACACCTGTGCAATCAAAGTAACCCCACGTATATATATAATAATATAACCAATCCAATGCTAATTGTTTTCTTTTTCTAACCCCCCGAATCACTTTACTCTCTGGCTAGCTCATCACCATGAATGATTTGCTAAGTGTAAGTTTGATTCTACATCTTATTTTTTTAGTTTAGTCTTATTCGGGCTTCGTTTACTTATTCATGATCATATTCAGTAATTGTGATATTGTTATGGTGATTCTTTGTATTTTGTAAAGGTTTTGATGCTTGTTCATGTTATGGTTTTGAATACAGTTTTGGCCTTTTGGGAATGGAATTAAACTTTTTGATATTCTTTTCTTCTTGTGTTCATGTTCTTCGGCTAATATAACTTATATTTGGTGTATTACATATTCTTCTTACGACAGTGATTAGGAATAAAGAAAAAAAACTAATTCAGAATTGTTTTTAATTACTGTATTATTCTTTTTTTTTAAGTATGGTTTTTCATGTTTGCATTGCTATATTTTATGAACTTGTGTCCTAGTCTTTGTTGTATGGTTGTTGCGGGTGATATTTGTGTAAATGCGTGAGGTTCGATCCCCTGGGTGTTTATATAATAGTTTGGCTGTTCAAAAGAAAAAAAAAGTTTTGGTTTAAATCTTGATAGCTAAAGAAAAAAAAGACTCAGGCATAAAATATAAATAATGAAAACATGTCCATTTCTTTTATAACTTATAAATTGCCATATGTTGATCAATTAGAAAAAACAGATCAAAACTTGAAAAATATTCAAAACTCAAACTTGAGCATAGAAAGAAAGAGAGTGACGCCAAAGATTGACAACTCAAACTACAAGATTTAATTGGTTCAAAGTTCAAACCGTTAAGTTTGAGATGTCTTCAAAATTCAGTGGGGCTTAATATTTAATTAACAAACTCACCAAATGAATACTTTTGTTGGGTTCAAAATTGTTATAATTATGGCTAGAACGAATATTTGTTTCTGGTCACGGGCCTTAGGGTATTCACTTATCGAGTTTGCTTATAATTGTAAATTTTCCATCTTTTAGGAATCGTTTGCTAGTGATGCGCGAAAGCATCCTCCAATTGATCTTGATGTTCAGATGACTTCAAGACTTCCAAGAAGTAATTACGACATGGGAATGGAATCTTTTAACAAGCAGGTATACTAATTTGTTATCATCCTTTAGTTCATAGGACATTTTATACCATAGTTTACCGTTGGTCTCCAAATGTAGATACAAGACATCGAGAAGCAAGTGGATAAGCTTTCTAGTTTGTTGAAAAAACTTAAGGTATGAGAAAACAAAACATTTATCGACTCACAAACGGCATTTGAATAAGTGAAATGCAGTTCATGAAATCTTGATAATCGGCTTTACAGGATTCTAACGAGGAATCAAAATCTGTGACAAAAGCATCTTCCATGAAAGGTTGGTTTTTTATTGTTGTGATTGATTTTGATCCTTCAGTCATTTGATTATCCTGATTACTTGGATTTAGCTATAAGGAAACGTATGGAGAAAGATGTTGATGAAGTTGGGAAGATTGCTCGTGGAATAAAATCGAAGATAGAAACAGTCAATAAAGAGGTATGACCGTATGATTCTTTTCTCAGGGTGTAAACGAGTCAAGCAACTCATAAGGTACTTGAGACTGGCTTGCTAAAAACTTAAATCGAGTTGAACTTGAATGAGTTTGAGCTCGAGCCCAATCCCAAGCTTTTGGTGGAGCTCATTTAACAAATGAGTTTGAGAAAAAGCTTCAAATACTGAGTTTCGCTAGCCTCGCAACCTAAACAAGCCTATTATTTGTATATGTATATAATAATTTTTAATTTTTATAATAATAATGTACAACGTAATAAATATTAATATATATAAAGATATGCCAAACTAACAAAATATTTTTATTTTGTTATATATAAAATTATAGTTATAAATATATTAAAATTGTGTTTGTATATATATATATATATATATATATGTGTGTATATATATGTATAATATATAAATGAAAACTTAAAAATCCTACGTGACGCGATGTGGTTGCTCCCCCTTTTTTTGGAGTCACCAGATTTCCTTGATTTTTAAATGGAGGCTTCTCATGCATTTGACCCGAAATATTCATGGGTATGGGTCTAATCAAATCCATATATTTATTTAACGGGTTATAACATCTCATTAAGTTAAAAACTAATCTCATCAAATATTTGATATAAAAATCCTATAGAGTAGAGATATACTAAAGATTAATATATGATTTATTTAAAAAAGATATTATATATATATATATATGGGGTTGTTAAGCATGCAACCTTACATGCGAAACCATTAAAACTACGTCGTTTCGAATAAGAGTTTCCAAAAAAACATTGATTTTATTCTTTAAATACTTGTCTCCTTCCATTATTACTGCATCCCTGATTCGGAATCATCGTCTTTATATTCGAATTTGTTGTTCTCGTAATAGCTAATAATGCCATGAAAAGATTAAATTATGTTTTTTTATTATGAATTACTTTGACTAGAATTCATTGATTTAGATTATATATTAGTTATTTTTAATTACATCTGGGAAGAGGGAAAGAAATGTAAAAGGCTTATCTTCATAGATGATTATTTTAATATCAATTTACTAAAAGCACAAAGATGCAAAACCTATCCACGATGTTATGAATAAAATTGAAAAGTCAGTTACCATAGACCTGCGAAATTTCAAGTTAAATTCATAGGTAAGGTTTTTTTTTTTAACTCCAAAGCAACTAAAAGAACTAACAATAAAAGTGAAATTTTAGGTTAAATTGACTTGATATTCATTTCCTATAAACTGTGATGTTTTTTATGATCGATGATCCTTGAGATAATTCTTTTGAGGGTATGATTAATAGGGATGTAATATTAATGGAAGAAAACAAGCATTTAAAAGAATAGAATTAATTTTGGAAACTCTTATTTGAAACGACGTAGTTTTGATGGTTTCGCATGTAAGGTTACATGCTAACAGCCCTATATTCACTTTCTCCATATATATATATATATATATATATATATATATATATATATATATATATATATATATAATATATATATATATATATATATATTATTAACTTTCATACAATAAAAAATAATAATTCAAAAAATAAATAAATATTATAAACAAATAATATAAAACAACCCTGTAAATAAATAAAACATTTAAAAACTCTATGGTTGTTTCTTACATTTACTCAAGCCACCATATTGTTTTATTTGTAAATGAAGAAGTCTCATGCATTTTACCCGAATTCACGGTATGGGTCTCACCATACCCAAATAACCTTAAACGGGTTATAACATCTCATTATTTTAAAAATATATCTCACCAGTATTTGATATGAAAATCTTATAAAATTGGGATATAGTAAATATTAATATTCATTTTTTTAAGAAAAATATATTATTTATAATAAGAAACAATTTTATAGTATAAAAATAAGCGGGTCATGGATCTCACCAAACTCATAGTTAAACGGGTTATAACATGTCAGTTATTTGTGAAATTATTTCATCATCAAACCCTAAGTATATTATTAACTTTTTTTATAATAAATAAAATTAAAATGCAAAAATATATGAATATTAGACACGAAAAAGAAATACAGCCCCCGTAATACGGGGGATAAAAACTAATGTATATATATATATATATATAACTATGTAATAAATAATAAAAAGTCAAAGCCAACTGAGCTCATTGAAAAAATACTAACTAGTCATACTTAGTATCGGCTCGTTGAATGTTGATGCCCCTACTTATTTCTGGAGTTGGTTAAACGTCCGGGCCTGGTTATGGGTCCATTGGGCTTTGTGAAAACACATTGGGTTGAGTTGGGTTGGCTATATAAACACCTCGTCATTTCCTTTTTACATATATTATATACTTGCTTAGCTACCCGTGTAGCACACGGGTTAAAATAATAACATAATGTAAAATATAAAAAATATGTTCATCAAATATAAAGAAAAACTGTATGGTAGTTAAAGTTACACAATACATAATATGGAAATAAAAAGTTGTTACAAAATTCATGAATCTCAAAATATTTCTTTGTACACGATATTTGTAATTTAATTTGTACCTTACTTTCTATCTTAAAATATAGTAGTTTGACATTGTTTTTGCTTTTAACTCTAGAGAATGCAACACATAACTAACAATAAGCTAAAATAAATTGTCTAAAAAACAAACGAACTATTTATAATGATTGACCTTAGCTTTTATCAATCTTCATTGCAAAACAAAAATAAAGTGAAAATTTCATTCTTTGAAATTAATTATTTTATCTAAAGGTGTAGGATTTTTTTTAAGAATAAAAGTATGAGCTCCAATATTACTTCAGGATATGATTTCGGCTTCTATAGCACGGTTATCATATTGTATTTTCATATTTAGTCTAGTTTCATTGCATAGATCAATTTTCTAGTTAATAAATTAAGCAACATCACTTCAACATCAGCTTGACTAACCTATGACTTGCCAACCTTAGATTATGAGGCCATATAAAGCATCGGAAAATAATATTTTCTTTTAACGTATCATTTTATGTTTGATAGATATCATCTGAAAATTGGTAAAATTCTCATCTCCCGGAAACATGTATAACAAACGTTTGTTAAATTCTTGAATAACCTCATTTTTTGGTGCAAGTACAACTCGTTCACTAAATGATCTATATTTTTGAAATTTTCAGTAGTAGAAAGATATATAGAGTCATTTTTTCATCCTATTAATAGTGTGTTAATGTCTAACATCTGTATTCCAAAGAAAAGTTGTCTTATCCACCTGAAAATTAAAACATGCAGTCTAGTGTTTATATTTTTATGAATTTTTAAGGTAATGAACTTAACATAAATGATGGATTAATTAAATCATCAATTAAAAAAAAGTTGTAAATGGTTACTTTTTAAACCAACCTGTGACCGAAACTCATTCTAAAAATAAATTGTTTTAACACGAACCATGTTTGATACTTTAACCAATTAAAGAAACTCGCTCGTTGAAATTAACATAAACTCTGAGAATACATCAATAGTGAATTGGTCTTTTAACGGTGTATGTGGGCACCTGATATCTATGAGGGTTCACCCACCCCCGTTACAACATTCCTTTCTATTGCGCAAAATCTCTATTTTTGCTAATATTTCACGTCTTTCTATTTATGGTTCTTATGGAGCTACATTGCAACAAATCTTCTTTTTCTGCAGCATAGCTTATATGATCTTAGGAGCGCTGGCCGCCATGGCCCAAACGAAAGTCATAAGACTGAAAAAATATCTAAAAATAAAAACTTTAGATATCTGTACCCTGTCGAAGTAAGGAACCATAGCATATATGTTTGGAATAGATTCCATTTTGAGAGAGTTGAATAAGCACTATCTCATTGAAAAGTTCTATAAATCTGCCCTTTAAACGAAGGCTTGTCTTGAGCCGAAAAAAATAAAATATTCTCAGAACTCTTAATTGATACGACATGCTATTTTTTTGCATTCATTCCCTTTGAGGATCAGTCGTGGTCTTCCAAACTTTACCGATGGTATAGACGAATCCTTCGCTTCATCTAAATGTGTAAAAGAGATTCCATATCTCTTTTGACTCTATATATGTGGGTACCTGATATCTATGAGGGTTCACCCACCCCGGTTACAGCATTCCTTTCTATTGTGCCTAAAATCTCTATTTTTGCTTATATTTCACGTCTTTCTATTTATGGTTCTTATGGAGCTACATTGCAACAAATCTTCTTTTTCTGCAGCATTGCTTCTATGATCTTAGGAGCCCATAGGAACTACGAGATTACCCCAAGGACGCCTTCGGCATCCAGGGGTCACGGACCGACCATAGAACCCTGTTCAATAAGTGGAACGCGGATCTTTTACAAGAGCAATTTGGGTTGGCCTTAGTTCGTTTAGAAAATATGGCTCGAGGAAACATATATACAACACTTAAGCATAACTGGACACCAACTCCTCAGAACATGGTAAGCCAGTTTTGGAGCAGCTTTATGATAATGAAACCAACCAGCAAAAAGCATTAACGTTGCAAAGATCAATGCACCAATTGCGATACAATAGTGGGTTTTTTTTTCTACCAATTGGGGCCCTCCCTTCACCACCCCCATATGGATGGTCTACAGGGTTCATAACTACGCTGCAAAGATCAATGCACCAATTGCGGTACAATAGTGGGTTTTTCTACCAATTGGGGCCCTCCCTTCACCACCCCCATGTGGATGGTCTACAGGGTTCATAAGTACTCCTATTACTACAGGGCGCTTACCTAGCCAACCACCGAAGGACTTTCTTTTGATACCCAAACAATCTACCTTGTTTCTTTGGTGACCTTTCTCCGTTCCACAGCATCAATTGAGTGTTTAACGAGTTGGTACGAAGAGATCGATCTCTGATTTACCAAGATATTCAACCCCTTTCTTTCGATGTGCTGTCATGATCTCATTCACTGTTTCGTACGAGAACCCTTGTTTAGCTTGCAGGTCAAACTCTGCTTTGGGCTTTTCCAATACATTTTCATCAGGATGCAACATCCACTAGTTTATCTTGATCAAACACACCCCGTGAGAGGGTTTGAAAGAAAAAAATTTGGAATTTAGTAAACAATCATATATATTTAATAAATTAAAGTTTATTAAAACTTTAAATTTAAGTTAATCTTGCCTCTTTATCTAATAATATCATTTCTTACAAAACCTTAATATTAATTAATTAATATATAATAGATTTAAAACCTTAATAAGAAAGAAAAGTGCATTTAACATGAGAGTGAGGAGGGCAAATTTTGTATGAAACATTTTGGTGATGACATGTGGCATTAGAAAGTTTTATTTATTATATAGTAAGTATAGATATGTATTTGACCAAAGATAAGAGTGTAATCTTTTAAACCAACCTAGTAAATGAATCTAAATTGTCACCTCTACGGCCTTTTCATTTCGTTTAATCCATGCTCTATCTAACGATGCCCGCAGAACTTCACCAACCGACAAAAACCGGGTTGTGGGCCAGGGACTGGCGTTGACCGCTCCAGGACAAATATGACAAAGTAAGTTTCGATAATAATTGGTTTTCAATATAATAAAGTAATAATCTCATAATTCAACGGTCACTAGCTGACTCGACCGTGAGTTGACTCAGTGAGTCGTATAAGCTTGTTTTTCATTCTATATTTACAGTGCTTTGACCAAGAGATTTCGTGACATAATGACCGAATTTCAGGTATAAATCATCATCTTATAACTCGGTCTTTTACTTATTTACTTACTTACTTACCGATGTTATGAAAAATGTATGTCTTTACCGTGTTCAGACTTTAAGACGAAAGATTGATGACGAATACCGTGAAGTCGTGGAAAGAAGAGTTATTACAGGTTCGGGAAAACCATTTGACTTTTTAGAGTCAAACATTTAACTTTTTAGAGTCAAACATATAGGTTTCTACAATTTTGGTCCATTAAGTTTTAATAATTTTGCAGTTACGGGAACCCGGCCCGATGAAGAGGTGAACCCAAATTCAAAACTAATTTGTATAACTTATTGTGTGTTTTTTATATTTACTGTATCGGTCAATTTTATGCTATAGACCATCAACAACCTTATAGAAACCGGAAACAGTGAGCAGATTTTCCAAAATGCAATGAAAGAAATGGGTCGTGGACAGGTATGCCTGTTACATATTCGGTCCTTATATTTAAATATAATGTGAACGTACGAAAATGTTTTATTTTTTTCATTAAACTCGGTTTCATTAAAGGTCCAAAACACGCTAGAAGAAATTCAAGAAAGGCACGATGCCGTAAGGGAAATCGAAAAAAAACTTCTTGAGTTACATCAGGTAACTTATTCAACAAAAACACGATAGTTGACCCGAGGTTCTTATGTGCTGACCAAATTCTTGACATTGCTAGATATACCTTGATATGGCGGTTCTTATAGAAGCTCAAGGAGATCTACTGGATAATATCGAAAGCCAGGTACAGTTTTGATCTATAAAACATTTTTCGTGGTCATAAATGGCAAATCCGATCAAACATGCTTTGTTGACTTGTACATTGTGCAACGGTACGTGTACACTGCTTCGGATTTGTCAAACTAAGCTCGAAGGAAAGCACTAAATGTCATTTCTATTAGCAATAATGCAATATGAAACTTATCCTATGCTTAGTCATTTGTACCTAGTGCAAAAAAAGGTGTACCTTTTTCCCGGACCATTTATCTCCCACGTTGATTCAGGTAACAAATACCGTTGATCATGTCCAATCGGGGACAAGTGCGTTACAAACCGCAAAGAAACTACAGATCAAGAGTCGAAAATGCATGTGTATTGCAGTTATTTTGTTGTTGGTTATAATTGCAATAGTTTTGGTTGCTGTTATTAATCCATGGAAGAGTGGCAGGGGAGCTTGACACTTTTAACACACTTACATGTCTGGTGTGCACCGTTTTATAAATAACTGATGCAGCAGTATAATTACAAAAATGACAAAACTATATTTTTACCGGCGATATAATATTAGGGTTTTGGCAATCAGACAAAGATTTTAGACACCCATGCCCAGTGGCGGACCTAGAAATTTTTTTCATGGGGGCGGAATATTTTAGAAGTCGTTCGGCTATTGTAATGCGATAAACTTTTTCCGTTTTGGTTCTATTCTGGTCATATAAAAAAAGATGATCAAACAAATTTGCATATAATTTACAAAAGTACGTAAAATATACGCATAGATGCATGAGTGACGAAACTAGAAAGTTTTAATCG
The DNA here is from genome assembly GCF_021521415.1 of Bidens hawaiensis. NCBI lineage: Eukaryota > Viridiplantae > Streptophyta > Magnoliopsida > Asterales > Asteraceae > Bidens > Bidens hawaiensis. The sequence continues at coordinate 101,667 of NW_027494693.1, read as the reverse complement.
GTAAGAATCACAATATGATAATAAGTTTCTTTTATCAATGTGAAATAGATAGATGAAGTATTTACGTCAAATAATTTGTTTTTCAAATTCAAAATCGTATGTTGGTAACTATTTTAATAATCAACGCACAACGCTTGATAATAGAGTTAGCATATTTTCGTGTTATTTTAGATTTATTTAAAGAATAAGAAAGTATAATATGTTTTTGTTTTTCTATATATATATATATATATTCATAAACCTTATAAAAAATAACAAAACATAAACTAGAAGAATAAATAAATCAGAAGAGGTATTCTTATACAACTTATAAAAAATAACAAAACCTAAAATATGTGACAATAAATAAATCATGAGAGGTCTTATCAGATTTAAATAGTGGATAAAAGGAAACGCTAAATAAATAAATAATTAAATCATTTTGACCATAAAAAGTTAACAATGTGGGTAGCTTTTGGTCAGATTTATTATCATTTAAAAGTTTTAAGTAAATAAAATCATCTTCTTCGTTGTTAACGGAAGGTACAGGTTTGCTTACTCATCCTCATTGCCGGAAAAATTTTCAGATCAATCAAAACTTAGCCTTTTCTTTTTATTCAATGCTTTCAAAAGTTCAAGAGTGGCGCTTGAAAACTTTTATGGGGGCGTTCGGGATTTTAAAGTATATATAACACTAAAAAGAAAATTTCTAAGGTGGGCGGCTGCCCCCCATTCATTCACTTTAGGTCCGCCCCTGCCCATGTCATCGACTCAAGTTTGAGCTCGACTTGTTTAACATAGACAATATTCAACTCGCTTCAAGTTCTATATCTAGAGCTCGAGCTAAGCTCTTTTATTATTTTTTAATTGTTTTATCTATATACATATATAGTTATTTTTATATTCATATGATTATGGTTTTTTTTGGTTGTTCTGAATTCCTTATTTTAGCACCGTATTACTTTTCCAAAAAAGTAATAAGTCACGAATGTATGACTTATTAGCTTTTCTCTTTTACACAAAAGGTAATTTCAAATTATTACTTTTTAATTAAAAGTTAAGTTATAAATTATTAACTAATATAAGCAAATCTCAAACACCTCTTTATATAACATAGTTTCTATTGTTTAGATATTCTTATCAGAACTATATATATATATTTATCTTATAAAGAAAATGTTATAGTATTTAATTAAATAATAGGTTTGTATACTTGTGTGTTGTGAACACAATAAACCCTCGGTATATAAAACTCGGGCTTTAGCTTTATTAAATGTTCTTTAGTTTCGATCAAGTTCACTTCAAGCTTTTACTTAATCCATCACAAATAGTTAATAGATGGTTTTTTTCCGTTTATGTTCCATACATATACATATACATATAGTGTTGTATTTAGAAAAATGTCGGGTAAATTAATTACTTTAGGTGTCATGTAACTTGTGTGACGTAGCCCAAGCATTTTAAGACTGCCTGTTACATTACGACCCTCCTCTCCAAATGCCATGTCATAATAGCTTTTCACTCATGCTTCCCACATACTCATTTTACCCCCAACACTACCACACAATCCGTATGTGCCTAAGGATGGAGCACCAAGGATGGCTATGCCTCAACACTGCATGCCTGGCATGTGGCCTCCGTGTCAGGCAAGGACCGACTAAGGATGAAGCGTTGGATGTAGTCTAGTAATTAAGTTGGCGTCGTTTATATTTATATATGACTATATCATATAGTTTAAAAATAATTTACTTTTATAAATAGTCATTTTATGATGGTTAACATAGACCATCATTTTCACCTTTTCAGTTTATATATATTTTTAATATATACACTTGACATGTTTTCTGTTATAAAATGGCAAGTGGGTATGATTATATCATATTTCATTTTTATAACATTTATTGAACAATTTTTTTGAAGTTTAGATTAACTTGATTGTTAACTGTGGTCTATGGTCACGACCGAAGGTTTTTTTCACTGCTTAAAATGGTCTTTTTGTTCTTTCATGTTTTGATTTATACATGTTGGTGGAGTATCCATTCTTGTTTTCTCTTTCTTTTTTTTTTATAACATCAAAATTCTGCATTTATCTAACCCACAACCTCCATTCTCATTTTAGCTATCTTTTCTGAAAAAGGGAATAAATTATAGAATTTTATTTTAATAGGATCTCAATGCACACTCTTTAATTATACATAACCTAAAATCCACCTAAAATTCTAAAGTTCGAAACCTCACTACTTAGTTGAGAGAAATACACCAACGTCATCAGACATTACTAAGATTTTTATGCCTACTATGTCAGTATTTCTCAACGCTCATATTTCTAACAACCGCCTTTAAGATATCCGGTTTGGATCGTTTGACATAATAAAAGGCAATTTTAATTATGTACGATTTCAAAGGAATAACTAGAGATGGTCACGGTCCCATTTTATGATTTATAGGTCAAACCATGAACCAACCATTAGTAACAGATTATTATTGTTAAAAACAAACTGAACCATTGAAATTTAAAAAGCAAACCAAGCCGAACTGTTACTAACTGTTTGGGCTTTATTGGGTTTTCTATTCAAAATGCATAATATATATAAAAGAATCCGTTAAAAATATGTATAAGAAGCCAACTTAAAACTTGGGTTACAGAATAATTGGGCACGTAGATGCATAAGAAAAATATTCAAAAGAGTTTGAATAAAATACAAATTTGTAATGAACTGAAATGATGTTTTTAATTACAGTGAAAAAGATAAATTATCTAAATATCAAGTTTTAAATGATAATGCATAATTAGGTCTTTAGCACACTTTAGTTGTTGTCACGATTTGAATTTTATATGATAATGCATAGCATAGATTTAATAAATTTTAAGGGTAATGTTGTCTTTATAATACATTTAGTTTCTTACATAATAGTTTCAATTTTAACCATCTAACTTTAATAACATTATGTTAATTTATATAATAATTACATATCTACCCCTTTTTTAAAGCAAATTACCTTCACGACTTTTAAACGTTCATAACTTTTTCACACTTTAATATTTTTTTAAGGAAACTATTCTATAAAAGCGAACATTTTATTCTCTTTAATTTGAGTATGATATTGCTAGAGCTTATTAATTTAAAAAAATTAGCATTTATGTGATTACCGGTTTGTAACGATAATGGGTAAAGTCGGGCGGTTCGAATCATGGGTCAAAATGAATTAGAGTCGGAACATGTCAATACAAAAGATAGTTAATTTGGTTCGGGTCGGGATGGGTTCAGGTCGAAAGGGGTCATGTCTTGGGTCGAAACGGTTTTCGAGTTAAAAAGGTGTCTGGTCCAGATGGGTTTCAGGTCAAAACGGGTTGGTTTGAAAATCGATTTATTTGAAATTGTTGTACATTTTTTAGGCATTAGTTCCGTGATGATATTGTTTACACGTACCATACCTGATAAACACGTGTCTAACACCACGTAACAAGCATTACTCAACCTTGGTAAGCGTCCAACACCACATAACGCACAAGTAATCAACGTGAGTTACACTCATGAAGTCGGTTAAGCATGTAACATGCATTCAGGTGACGATTATGCATGCTCAACTGTCATTTACACACGTACTTGCTTTGCACGTGTTACGCGTCCAATATCGAGTTACGAACGCACCGTCATCGGTTTGTGCACGTACTCCGCTGCATAGCGCGGGCACCTGACTAGTATATATATAAAGAGAATCCCATGGGCAAAATTAAGAGCAAATTTTTAAGAGTTTTACAACCCACAAAGCATATGATACTACCTTAAAGAAGGGTAAAATAGTCTTTGTAATTCTAAATATCACGTTTTTATAATTTTATTTAAATAGTTACGGTTTTTACCCTTTAGTTTTGGTTAACTTTTGTTAATTTGAATAACAATGACACTTTTTCCCCTTATTCTAAACAAACTACCCCGACGACATTTAAATGACCATAACTTTTTCACACATTAATATTTTTTCAAAAACAATTACACCATAAAAAATGAGCATTTTATTCTATTTAATTTGAGTATGATATTGTTATAGTTTATTAGTTTTAAAACTAACATATTACGTGATTACCAGTTTGTACCAACAATGAGTCGGGCGAGTTCGGCTGATGGCTAATTTGGTTGGGACGGGATGGGTTCAGGTAAAAAATGGGCTTCAGGTTAAAACTAAGTCAAAACGAGTTTCACGTCAAAACAGATTGTGTTAAAAAGCAGTTTATTTGAAACTACTTTACATTTCATCTTTGGTTTTTGATTTTTGTCACCGGTAACGCACGTTCAGGCATCCGTTACACGGATGATATTGTATATACATATCGGGTTACTCGCATTTAGGCATTGTGTGATGCACTTACCGAGACCGGCTACACGTCTGATGCCACGTTAAAGGCATACCATTGTCGAGTTACGCTTGTACCAAGGTTACGAGCGTACCAACATCGGTCGCATATTTCGCTGCATCGCGCGAGCACTTGGCTAGTGTATGTGTGTGTGTATATATATATATATATATATATCAATGGTTGGTGTCACAACCAGTTTTTAGAAACCAATTGTTTAGTATTTATAACATTTGTTCCATTGTTTCAACAAAGCTGCCAAGAATAGGAAGTTGGCTAAATAAAATTGATTTTGAAACTTCTTGGTGTTAATGGTTGCCCGGGTTCGAAACATTTGCTTTTGGCATACATCTCTATTAATTATCTATTAATTATTTTAATTTGGGTGGGCTGTGTTTGAATTTACGTTGTTAATTGTTTTAAAAGTTTCTTCTTTTTTTTCCCTTTGGTTTTATACGTTGCTTTTGGTATACATCTCTATTAATTATTTTAATTTTGGTGGGCTGTCTTTGAATATTTAGGTTGTTAATATTTTTAAAAGTTTCTTCTTTATTTCCTTTGGTTTTATATGTATAATAATTTGAGGAAATTACGTTTAGATTTAGTTCCGTATCGTATCGTAAGGAACATAACCAATAACAAAATTATCTTTTATGTTTATTCTAGTATGATAATGAACTTAGCCGGTACTGACCGGATGTGTCGACTCGCCGCTGCAACGCCCGTGTTTTGTCGTTTTTGTGTTTTTAATATGTTAAGTTTTCGAAATTTTTTTTTGAGATTTTAGTTCTAGTACCGTGGTGAATCTATCTATACCGACTGAATTTTCCGCCACAACACTCATATCTTGCTAACCGAATAAACATCATTTTACATATATTATATTTTTTGTAATATAAGCTATACGTGTACTAATTTATGTTTCTAGTTTAGTGTCGGTACCGGTATGAACATGACCGAATCTGACTGTATATATGTGTTGTTTTAATCATAAGCTGTACATGTGCTGACACTATATCAGGCGTTCACATATATATTTTTGACTTAGTGTTGGTGTCGTGACGAACTTAACCAATACCGATTGAATTCGCATCAAGTCGCCGCAACGCGGCGGGTTCCAATCCTACTTTTGATTAAACTCAAGTTCCTTAAGAAAAGAAATTAATGCAATTAATATGAAATTTTTACAGGTTTACGTTTACACAAATCTCACGGCCTGGCTCGGTTTTCGGCATAAACTGTAAATCAAACCATTCATTACATTTTAACTTTTTTTTTTAAACTGAATGATTGAAAGTAAAAGAAAAAACTAGTCGTGAAACCAAACCGATTACCAGTTTGAGCGGTTTCACGGATTTTAACGTTTTAAAAAAATAAACTTTTGCAAGGTTTGTTGACTTTCTTTTATAAAATTTTTCCATAAGCTTTAAAATTCAAGTTTTAAGAAAGACGACTATAATTAATAGGCTCATAGATTGAAATATTAAGCTGTTATTTTAAACAAAATAATCTAATTTATTAAAGTCTAAATACAAATCTCACATAAACTAACATCATATTTCATAAAAACACATCTTCGTTCAAAGTTTCATTCATGAAAAACAGCCAACTCACTCCAATCACCGTTGGTACGCCTAATCGGGTGCTCACACCTCTCAAAAATCAGAAAGACAAAAAACAAAAGTCCCAGGTCCTGGTTGCTTTTTTTTTGAACGACAAACTAAGTAACGCCGGGTACCCCGTACGCGGCCCCCATTGGCTAAAGGTAGCCCGAGCCGGCCACTAGTCCGGACTGACGGAGCCCTTAGCGGTCCACCTGTTGAGGGATTCACCGTATAAAACCCGACCCCCACGCCCGCCAAACGGCACGACAGCGAGGAGCCGGTAAAACCGGGTGAGATCAGGACTCGAAGCCTGGCAAGCCAGGGTCATCCCTCATATCTCCCATATAAGTTGGTGGTAGTGAGGTTTGATCCCCCTACCTCTCACTTATAAAGTAAATGCTCTACCATTGAACCACAACCAACTTATATAGGTCCATGTTGCTTTAAATTTGTTTTGTATCTAGAACATAAATTAAACAATAGAGGGAATTGGGTTATTAAATAACAAAACGGGTTTTCCTTTGATTGGTAAAAGACCTGGACTTTTTTAAATAATACTCCCTCCGTCCTATTCTAAGTGTCCAGGTTTGAAAAACATAAAACGTAAAATTGTATAATGTCGGTAAAAGCCGATACTACATATGTATGTTCGCTTCAGAATGCCATTGAACTAAAAGCTTCTCCGACTAAGGCCGAGTACTCATTGATTAAGGCAGAGTACCTCCAACTTTCCAGTCGGCTGCCTAGGATCCACCTATCGGCTTTTGCAACCAAACTCTTAATTGGTTGTCATAATTTATACATAAATGCTATGGAAAACAAATTAGTACGTAAACCTAAAATTTAAAGTATTAACATATACAAAACAATTCATAATTTTTTTTCATGTAAAAGGGTGTGTTCATGTCAACTCGCAAATACACGTGTTATATCCGTGTTATGTATATGACATGTTTAACACTTTAACCACAAATTAATTAAATAACTTGTGAAGCTACTTTATTTTTAATAAAGCGTGAGAATAATTATTTTCCTACATTTTCTAATTACAATAACTTCTGTTGTAAAGGAAGACCTCAAACAATAAACCACAATTACTGTTTACAAAATGTTATTTACAAAAACATGACAATTTCATTTAAAGGATAAGAGCACAAATAATTTATTGTAATATATGTTGTTTATATGTAGGTCGCAAATGCAGTAGATCACGTACACATGGGTGCAGATGCCCTAACGACCGCTAAGAGCTTACAAAGGAGATCACGAAAGTGTATGATGATCGGTATCACTTTGCTCCTCGTGATCGCTATCGTGATCATTCTCTCGATACTTAAGCCATGGAAGAAGAACTAATCTATGATCAACAGCTTGGATGAGTTTTAACTTTTACACAGATTTATTAATAACTCAAATTCAATTTCAGTATCTAAATAAGTTTCCCAACTTGGTTATTTTGTAGAGTTATTTTCTTGAGTATAATGTTCTTTTTGAATTTATCACAAGACACACTATTAAGTTTTTATTGTACATGTGCTAGCAAAATATAGTTTGAACAAAGCATATAAACACTAAAGCAAAATAACACACCGATCCTGTTATATTTCGTAAGATCCACATGATGACATGAAGCATGATCTTAGTCATGTTGAATCTTCACAGCATAACAATTTCTTCTAGGTTAACAAAGCAAGCCATGGCAACAACATTATCAAATCATGTCATACTTACAATAATATACGTGAGGAAAGTCAACGTATAATTGAAATTCACGTGTTAGTTGTGAGAATTAAGTAGATATACAAGTAAAATAATTACGTACTTACATCATAGAGTAATTATGTAATTATTATACTGAAGAAACACGAAATCCCCTCTTAGGTCTAATTGCTTAGTCCAAGGGTGATGATCTAGTATTTCCCACGCTGGGTTATATTCCTCCTTGGCACAAATGAGTAGCACACATACAAAACAGAACAGTGTGAGCTCGTTACGAGGGAAATGGGGGGGGGGGATCCTCTCGTAACCACCCTCCGGCATGAGAATCAGTATACTATTTGTAAGAAGTATTAAAAGAGAGTTGAGAGTATTAGATGCCAGATCCTTTTCCATTTGGAGGTAGGTCGGTATTTATAGTCGTTGGAGAGGAGAGGGAGAGGATATGACCAACTGCCATGTCAGGCTCTCCACCAATCATGTCCCTTGCACGTGTGTTTTAGGGAGTTGATGGGCGTCATGGCCATTTGATGTCGACATGTCGTACTATGTAGTACTATTGACAATCTGTTGTTTATCTCTAATTGGCCGGGTGTTATTTTCGATGAATGTCCTTCCTTTTTGCCCCATGCTCTTGGAGATCTTTGGCGCTCTCAATCCCGATGTGTCAGAGAATGTTATTATATGAGGACATGTTGTTCATCGCTCCGGCACCGTGGCTTATGCATGGCGCGCCTGTCCCTTATAACCGGCGGTCGTATAAATTATGTGTTTAAGGATGGGTTTAGTACCCCACCTCTACAAGTCCCCCAGTCCATTGTTGTCCTTTTTAAATAAGGGGAACTTTGGACTAACATGGGTTGCCTTTACGCTCTAACCTTTTATTGGCAGTTGGTTGATGTGGTCAGTCCTTTGGCGGAACCTATTTTGGTGGGAAGTTATTTGATAACCGTCCCATGCGGTGGGAGGTTATTGATAACCATCCCATGGCGAAGCCTATTTTTATGGGAGGTTATTTATAACCGTCCCATGGCGGAGCCTATTTTGGCGGGAGGTAATTGATAACCGTCCTATAACGTAGCCTATTTTGGCGGGAGGTTATTGATAACCGCCCCATGGCATAGCCTATTTTGGCGAGAGGTTATAGTTAACCGCCCCATGGCGGAGCCTATTTTGGTGGGAGGTTATTGATAACCGTCCCATGGCGGAGCCTATTTTGGCAGGAGGTTATTGATAACTGTCCCATGGCGGAAGGTTATTGATAACCGTCCCATGGCGGAGCCTATTTTATGCTGGTATGTATACTTAGAAGTTATCAACTTGTGTGAAAATTTTTGAAATGACACGTGTTATTGGCGGGGAAAGATGAATTTAATGAATGTTAGGGTAAAGTAGCGGTTGATTTGACAGGTTTGACGACAATTACGTCATGCATGGCAGTTTTTTCATCCGTGTCAGTCGCGTGGGAGAGAATCCCGGTGACGCACCCAGCTATAACACATTTTACTGCCGTGTCCTTTGCGTGTCGCATTCTGATTGGCCCATCTGTCTTATCGGTCTCGATTTTACTCCCCGACATTAATTGTGATGGGTATAAAAGGCGGGGTTACGTATTCTTCTTTTTTTTTTCTATTCCTGCTAGTGCACGGTTTTGCGTCTCGAGTCCTTGTATTTATCTTTAACGTATTTGTCGTTTTGTTTAATGTAATAAACAATTATTTATCTAATTAGTTCATTAATGTAAGGTCTAGTTCACTAATGTTGTTTAGCGAACTAAGACTTAAGTTTATTCCCTCCTGATTCGTTAGGGGATGTTAACGAATCAGGGGGTGATTCGTTATGGTTATTTAAATTTAATGTATGTAACGAGTTGGGTGTTAGTTCGTTAGGGGATGTTAACGAACTAACCCCATCCTCTATTTATAGGTGAACACTGTTCACGTTTAATTGAAGTTTGGAGAGATAATTAACGAAACCATGTCCAAATCGCTCTCGATCTTCATCTTAACATTATTCATACATATATACACTAATACTGATAATACATATAACATATAACATATATAATCAAACGTAATTATGTGCTAGATCCGTGATATAGGATTAATAGTATTCATACAGATCTGAGATCTGTTTATAGTTAACTTATTAGATCCGTGTTCAAACAAGTGGTATCATAGCTTTCGGGGCTCAATTACGCTTGATTTGATTGTTTATTTGGTTTATTAGACTGATAATTGGTATTAGTATGGTTAATGTTCTGTTTGATTGAATTTTGATCAATTTGAGGATAATTGGTTGAATTATGGAATGTATGGATTGGATTTGAAGTCGGTTAAGGTAGAGTAAGGATTGGATAATCGGAATTGGACTGTGTTTTGGTTTTGGATTGATTTGGTATTGGATATGTTTCTGGCTGAAAACAGAGGATTATTTTGGTCAAATTGGGTTTGATTAATGATTAATTGAGTTACGAGCGAAGTTGAATTGAATTCGCGTGGTGTTTCCGAGTGTTTTGATCAGCTATTTGTGCGATTTGATTTGGAATTGAGTTTGTATTACAAATTTGATCTTCTGGGTTTCTGGGTTGATGTTCATCATTCTCAGAAAATATGGAAATTTTCTTTGAATATTTGAAGATTTGAACATGATGGTGATTCGTTATCATATTCATGTTGATTCGTTACCTGATCGATTTGATTCGTTACCTGATCTATTCAATTCGTTATAGATTTCTGAGGGATTTGTCACCAATTCGTTACTGAATCCGATTCGTGTCCAACAGATTCGCGTGACACGTGTTCACTTTGGAATTTGTGTCATAACAACCTTTGCCACGTGGCATTAGGTGTTAGAGTTTGTTACAAACCGTTGTAACAACCTGATTCGCTATTAGTTGATTCGTTATCAACTGTAGCTGGTTCGTTATCTATTTCGCTAAGTCGTTCTTAGCGATTCGTTACTGAAAATCTTCTGATTCGTTAAGGTTACACTTAGCAATTCGCTAGCCAATTCGTTAACTTTCCTTAAGATCAATCTTGATTCGCGACCTGATCAATCTTAGATTCGTTAAGATTTGATTCGTTAATTTACTGTTCATAGTTCGCTACATTTAAACCTTAAATTTTTGAAATTTGTCAAAAATGGCCGACATGTATGCATTAGCTTCTCAATACATGTTGATGCAACAAATGTTACAACTTGATACCGAGATAGGTTCACATTCGAAATGTCCCAGGTTGATGAAATTTAGCGATTTTGCTAATTGGGAACCTCGGTTTCGTGCTCATTTGGGTTCTGTTCATCCTGATTGCTCGTATTGTCTAGATGAGGTTTATAAGGCACCAATGATTGGTGATGACACTACGGGTTTTACTCCCAAAGCTATTTCTCAATATTCACAAGAAGAGAAGAAAGCATTAGAGATCAAGATAAAGGCTTATTCTACTCTTACTATGGCTTTAACTAAAAATATCTTTCATCAAGTGGGTAGCATAAAGAGACGTGCCTCTTTATTTCAACATCTTCGTATGAGAAGTATGAGAAATACAGCTGAAAGTAAGAAAGTGATGCTTAAGTTTCAATTTCGGAACTTTAATTTGTTTAAAGGAGAAACAATTGAAGAAATGATTACAAGGTTCAATCACTTAATTGCTGAGATGGACAAAATGAAACTGGAAATTTCTGAGACTGATAAAATTGACACTATTAAAAGTGTGCTATCAAGTTCTTACTCAACATTTCTAATGGTTTTGAAAGAGAATGATTATTTATTGAATGAAGACTTGACTGCTATGGAATTCTTACGAAAAATTGAGGCTAGAGAATACGATCTTAAATGTCAAAAATCTTCCAAGGAAAGTCAAGATCCTGCTTTCTATGGTGGTAGTATGCCTCTAAGTTCAAATATTTCTCCGATAACCGCTTTTCTTACCCAAGCTGCAAGTGAAAAAGAATAAACTATCTTTAATGATCCAAAAGCATGTTTTTACACTGGTGGTAATTCTGGATCATCTGGTGGTTCTGGAAGTTCTACTACTAATAATCTATTTGCTTCATCGTCTAGTGTCAATATGAAGGAAGCAAAACAAAATTTTGCTTTTCTAACAGCTTTTATGTCTTCATATGAAAACTTGGTAAGCAGTAAGATTGCCACAAGTGATCTAACTGATGAGGATTATGATCAGATTGATCCAGATGATTTGGAAATCATGGATTTAAAGTGGAACATGGCTATCATCGTCCGTAAAGTTAAAAGGTTCATGCAAAGGACTGGAAAAGATCTTCCGGTCTTAAACAAGAAATTGGGATTTGACAAGTTGAAAGTGAAGTGCTATAATTGTCAAGAGTTTGGACATTTTGCAAAGGAGTGTGACAAAGCCAAGAAAGAGTACACTGGTCCTCGTGGTCAACATCAAAATTCTTCTACTCCACGAGGTAGTGACACTGAAAAGAAACCATCTACTTCTGGGTCATAGGCAATGTTAGCTAATGAAAATGATTGGTCACAACGACTGTTGTGTAATGAGACTCAAGCTAATTTGGCTATGTTTGGGCTAACAAAAGATTTTCAAGACGCAAGTGGAGGTGAGATGTCTTCTGATAATGATTCTGGATCTGATTCTTACGACTCTTGTGACAAGTCTCCAACGGTGTTTGCTTGTATGGCTAAGATCAATGAGGTTAGTCATTCTATCTCTGCTACTTCATCTGTTAAAGTATCATGTGTTGACTGTAATTCTAACAAACCTAAGTTAGAAGCTTTGAAAACTCATAATGATAATCTTGTAAGAGAAATTGCTTCTCTGAAGGATACTTATCGACAATCTCTTGAATCTCAAATGCGATCTCGAGAAAAGATTGACGCATTGTCGACAAGTAACCACGATATCAAAGCTGAGTTATCTGTGAAAATGACGATTAATGACCAAAAGTTTCAAGAAATCCTGAAACATCGGTCAAAGATAACTGAGCTTGAGAATGAGGTTCTTGAGTTGAAGAACAAACTGGGAAAAATTAGAAATTCTTCTTTTCAGTTGAATGAAATTATTGAAGTATCTGGAAAACAAAAAGATTCAAAGAAAGGTATTGGTTTTGTTGAAATTCCACCACCTTTTTACAATGATTATAAAATTAATCCTTTTGCTAGAAAAGAAGAGGACATGATTGAAAAAGAATTTGTGATTTCTGAAAAATCTAACCCGGTTAAAACAAAAACTGTTAAAACTCAAGTTGCTCCTCAAAAACCTCATGTTCAAAGCAACAAAGTCTTTGTTGAGAATGTTGACAAAGTAATTATCGAAGACGTGTTTGAACCTGAGGTAATACACAAAAATAAGAACATCCCAAGTTCTAATCACATTCTTTGCGAGCCTCAAGAATTTGAGGAAGCTATGTATGGTTCATTCAAGTCTCAAGTGAAAAAGGAAGAAACTGTGAAACCTAAACTAATGAAGGCAAAGAAGTCAGATAAACAAAATATTTCTGATGAGGACTTAATGAGTTTTATTAATCCTCCTAGTTCTAAGCCATCATCTGTTAGAGTTTTCAAGTTAAATGGAATTGACACAATGTTTACTAAGAAAGACATTCCAATTAGTATCATTAAACCAGAACTGAATAAGAATGTATTTCACAATGAAACATCACAGGTTCAAGAACTTGAATGTCTTTATGCTCAAGCAAAAACATCAGCTTCTTCTGATCCATTGACTAAAGCCAAGCAAGTTTCAACACATGCTAAAAAGATTAAATTTGTAAAGTCAACTGGAACAGATACTCTGAAAAGTTTTTCAAACAGCTCTAATTTTAGATTTTTTACTTGAAAAAGAAATCTGAGTTATCTGATGAGTTTGCTAAGAGCATGACAAAAAATGTGAGCCATCATCAATCTTCTGCATCATTTGCGCCAACTAATTCTCAACATCATCTGTGGACATGCGAAGTTGTTTTATTTGCTGTCAGCATGGTCATGTAGTGAGAAATTGTAGTCAGAAGAGCTATCAGAATCTTCATCATTTTATCAAAGACCATTCCAAACCGGTTTCTTTGGTAAAAGAGATTCTGAAATGACTTGTGTCGTATGCTGATGATACTCATATTATGTTCTCTAATGTGAATCCTCGAAAGGTGATTCATGTTAATGAGACTCATGGTCAAGTGAAACCCAAGTTTATTCCAACGGCACCGTTATGCAAGAATGAGAATTCAAATGTGGTTCAAGCAGCTTACTTAAGACGAAAGTCTAGGAAGCCGGTAACTTATTCACAAGTGGCTGAACAACAATTGAAGTCTGTTAAATTTAATGATCAAAGAGAAAACCAAAAGATGCCCAAGAATGAGGCCTGGGCTGCCTTTTTGAACTAATCATCTTTACTTTGTGTGTAGGGTTCATCCAAGACCGTGTCTGGTGAAAACTGGATAATGGATAGTGGATGTTCTCGTCATATCACTGGGAATCTCGACCTATTAACCAACGTGAGAAATATTCAAGGGGGTTATGTAGCGTTTGATAGAAATTCTGGGGGCATGATCACACAAGAAGGTGAAGTTTCGAATGGGCACATTACCTTTGAGAAAGTTAATTACTGTGACAAGGTAGATCATAATTTATTAAGTGTGTCGCAGATTTGCGATAAAAAGTACACAACGATATTTACTGACAACGAATGTCTTATTTTGAAACCGGGTTATGTAATTTCCGAGGACTTGGTTGTCATGCGATCACCACGATCGAATGATATTTATGTCTTAAACATGAGCTCTAAAGTATCCACATTGATCGAAACATGTTTTGTCTCGAAAGCAACCAAGAAAGATTCGATTCTATGGCATCGTAGAATGGGTCACATACATGTTAGAAAAATGAACTATTTAATGGCTAATGATTTAGTGGAAGGTGTCTCATTGAAGAATTTTAAATTATCTGATCACTGCGTTGCATGCAAAAAGGGCAAGCAGAAGAAGAAGACACATCCCTCTAAGTTATTGAATTCAATTAATACTCTTCTTGAAGGACTTCATATGGATTTGTTTGGTCCTGTGAATCGTGCGAGTATTTCTGGGGATTGGTATTGCCTTGTGGTTAATGATGATTATTCAAGATATTCATGGGTGTTATTTATGAGTTCGAAAGATCAAACACCGGTTTTTGTACAAAACCTTATCACCAAGATCGAATCACTATACAAACAAAAGGTGAGGAGAATCCGAAGTGATAACGGTACTGAATTCAAAAACACTGTATTAGATTTCTTTTGTGTTCAAAAAGGAATTCATCGAGAATACAGTGCACCTTATGTACCTCAACAAAATGGTGTTGCTGAAAGAAAGAATCGAACCTTGATTGAAGCTGCACGAACTATGCTCGCCGATTCTAAGCTTCCCGTCCAATTCTGGAATGAGGCGGTGAATACTGCTTGCTATACTCTTAATCGGGTTCTAACTGTTAAATGACTCAAAAATACAAGTTATGAGTTGTTGAATAATTGAAAACCTAACTCAAAGTACCTAGAACATTTTGGGTGTCCGTGTACCATGTTGAAGAGGATGCGGGAAAATTTGAAGAAAAAGCTATCAAAGGGTATTTATTGGGATATGCATCTCCAAAGAAAAAGGTATTTAACTTCACGTCTAGTTGTGTTGAGGAATGGTACTATGTGGACTGTCAAAAGTATACAACTACTCCTCAAGGGAAAGGTCCCCACTGGATGTTTGGCTATGATAGTTTATTTAATTCATTTACTCCATCGACTGAACACATAGATGAAGATCTGGTTCGAGCATACTTTGAAGATCAATTGGCCATTCCAAGATTTTCAAGTTCTAATGATGTTGAAGCTCCATCTATAGCTCCAACTGAGGAACCTCATGTTGCTTCTCCAGCTGCCTTTGATAATGTATCTACTTCTTCTGATGATGAGCAAGTTAATGATCAAGTTATTGAACTTGATAGTGATAATGTTTCATCCCCTGAGCTTGGTGAACATTACACTAACTTATTTGATAATGTTGTTGCACCTGAGAATAATACTCTTCGGATTCATGGTTATCATCCACAGGAAAAAATCATTGGAGAACTTGATGTGGGTGTTCGTACACGTCATCAAGTTGCTTCGTCAAGTGATAATAATGCATTGTGTGCATATGCTGATTTACATTCATCGGGAATTGTAAATCTTGCAAAATTCACTTGCTTTCTATCTCAAGTTGAGCCAACAACGACTCGTAAGGCACTTGAAGATCCGTCTTGGGTAGAAGCTATGCAAGAAGAATTACAGCAATTTACACGTTTGGGTGTTTGGGACTTAATCGACAAACCTGCTCGAGTCAAGAAAGCTATTCCGACTAAGTGGGTATTTAAGTGTAAGAAAGACGATCGAGGGGTGATTGTCAGAAACAAAGCACGTTAGGTTGTGCAAGGTTTTCATCAGCAAGAGGGTGTTGATTACACAGAAGTATATGCTCCAGTTGCAAGATTGGAGTCGATTCGAATCTACCTGGCATATGTTGCTTACAAAAATATCAAGGTCTATCAAATGGATGTTATAAGTGCTTTTCTCAATTGTGAATTACACAAGGAGGTGTTTGTTTTACAGCCTCCTTATTTTGAAGATCCTGATTATCCGGACCGAGATTACCAATTAAACAAGGCCCTATATGGTCTACATCAAGCCCCGAGAGCTTGGTATGGCACGCTCGCCGACCATCTGACTGATAATGGCTTCAAACGAGGGACCGTCGACTGCATTTTATTTCATAAAACTGTTGGTGATGATCTTCTCCTAGCTCAGATTTATGTCGATGACATTATTTTTGGGTCTACAAACGACACGTTGTGTAAGGAGTTCGAGAATTCCATGCAAACAAAGTTCGAGATGAGCTCGATGGGAGAGATGAATTTCTTCTTAGGGTTGCAAGTTCACCAGTCTGCTAACGGAATCTTTATTCATCAGACAAAGTATGTGAATAATGTCTTGAGCCGATTCAAGATATTTGCCGGAAAAATCCCTTCTACTCCTCTTCCCGTGGGTCACAATTTATCACCGGATGAATTGGAGGATACCGTTGATCCTACCCTCTATCGTGCCATGATCGGTTCTTTAATGTATCTAACGGCTTCTCGCCCTGACATTATGTTTGCTGTTTCTCTTGGTGCTAGGTTTCAAGAAAGTCCACGAGTAACTTACCTAGCTGCGGTTAAGAGAATACTTCAGTATTTGAGGGGAAATCCAGACATCGGGTTGTGGTACCCCAAGGATGATACGTTTGATCTTACTGCTTATTTAGACTCAGACTATGGAGGTTGCAAGATCTACTTCAAATCAACGACTGCAGGATGTTAATTTTTAGGAAACCGTCTTGTTTCCTGGCAGTGTAAGAAGCAGACAACGGTCTCCACTTCAACCGCCGAAGCTGAGTATGTTGCAGCCTCGAGATACTGTTCCCAGGTTTTGTGGATACAACAACATCTTCGTGACTACGGTTTGAAGTTTCTTACTACTCCTATTTTGATTGATAATTCTACTGCAATTTCTATCACAAAGAATCTCGTGGAACATTCGAAAACAAAACATATCGAAATTCGATATCACTTTATACGGGATTGCTTTGAGAAGAAGTTGATTGACCTTGAGAAAGTACATACTGACTTTCAGAAAGCTGATCTGTTTACCAAAGCTTTTGACAAAACGCGTTTTCAATTTTTGCTTGGTTTAAATGGATTGAAGACCCTCGCTGATATCCTTAAACAAGGATGACTATCTTTATTTTTCTGTTATTTCTTTTAAAATTTATTTTGGATTTAGGGGGTGAAAATCTAGAATATACAAAAACATTAAAAATTTCCCGCTTGTATAGATAAAATCCAAAAACATTAAAAATTTAGAAGAATCAAATATATTGTGATTTCGTTTCTTTAATGTTTTCTCTTTAAAATTTCCTTTGAAAAACCAAAAACATTTTAAAATTTAAAAATCCAAAAAGATTGTCATTTCAGTTTGTACAGAAAAATCCGAAATTCAAAAAGATTGTGAAGTTTATTTTGTTTATAAGAAAATTTGAAAAAGACAAAAATATTGTGTTTTTATAGTATGTATAGAGAAAAAAACCAAAAAGATTTTTGCATGCGTTCGCTGAAAATTGTGTCAATTATCTACATTTGAAGGGCATGTACGTGTATATGTTTGGTCATGACATTTACTTGTAAATGATCGGGTTAGCCATTTACCTGATAATGGAAAATAGTTGGGGTTTTCGTTATGCGTTTTTTTTATTATTTTCTCGCTGAAAATTACGTCGGTTATTTAAGTTTGTGAAGCATGCTTGCATGTCTTGGTCTTACTATTCACTTGTTGAATTGATAGAACATCCATTTATTTATAGACTTAAGTTAACTGGGGCGATTAAATTTATCTTTATTTTTATTTTATGCTCCTCAAAATTTTGAGTTTTTGAAGCAAAAAGAGAAAATGATAGTACATTGACTATTTTGACTCCAAATCCAACAAGAAGTAAGCCTAAAGGACTGTGTGCTTAATTGCATTGGTGCATTGGTAGCTCTTAAAACAAACAATTAGAGTAAACTATGTGATATAAACATAAAGAAACGCCAAATTGAAAGATGTGTTAGTCTCTAGAAAAGTCTCGGTGAGGATGGCAGAAATGTAATAACCTGTCATACTCAAACCTTATACTTGTTTGATCAACCAAAAATAAAATAAAGCAAATAACAAGCTTTGAGGTTCTGGACACTGTGAATCTTTATGCGGCTTAATCATCTGGGTATTCATGTGCATGAATATTTCATTCGCTTTTAGAGCAAACCCAAAGTCATTAAACTTGATCACTGCTGTACTTTGTACAAATTTCCAAATTACTGACTTGATCAAAATTCGCTGTTGGTCATACATGGTTCCTCCCTTGCGTGCGTCTTAATACCATTAAAAAACGGACCTCAGGGGATAAAATGTATGTAAGCCGACAGATGGACTCGTGCATATTCACTCATAGTAACAGAAATTCAATGCATTGCTCATAACTTTCTATAAAATAAATTTTTGATCAACAATATAATGGTTTAAGTCAAGTTGGGGTGATATGGTAAAAATCAAATTAAGCTTGAACCGTGATTAGAGGCTGATAGTTTCTGATATTCTGTGCTCTAATTGAACCAATTAATCATATCACAGAAACACTTGAAAATTTGTTATTAGATTTAAGTGGACAACAATACCAATGACCGACTAAACGCTAGTCATAATATAGCTGAAATATAAAACTGTGATGGAAGAACAATTTGGTCAATATGATTCTCTGCTCAAACTCAACCAAAATACCAAATATATGTTCTGTTTTTGAAATACATATAAAACACAAAAAGATTTTATATTTTTTTATTTCGGATTCTTTTTATTATAATACATTCTTTATATATTACAAAATACCAAAAATATATTTCATTTCGTTTTTTGCATATTATTTAAATAATTTATTTATTAGTTTCAAAAGGTGAAACGAATTTTTAAAGTATTTGATTATCAAGGATAAAGGTCCTCGGTAATTCTTTTAAAATTAACTTAAATTTATTAATTCTTTTAATTTATTTTATTTAATTCGTTACACATAAATAACGAATTAAACATTATTTAATTTTAAATTAATAAAAAACTTAATTAAATGAATTAAATAAAATAAATTAAAAGAATAATAAATTTCATTTCGTTAATTTCGTTATGCATATTTAACGAATCAAGGCACGATTTGAATTTTAATTCGTTATGCATATTTAACGGATCAAGACATGATTTGAATTTTGATTCGTTATGCCACGTATTAAGATAAGGGTAACGAATCAGCTGATTCGTTATTTAAATGTCTAACGAATCTGTTTGATTCGTACATAGGGAACTTGGGGAAGCGTGTAATAATATAAAAGACATGTTCCACGAACCGTCCTTCACTATTCATCTTCCTTATATCAAAAGTCACCCTTTTCAAATTTTCTCTCTGAATTTTCGACCTTCGAAATTTAAAGTTTGGAGTAGATCACTGTGTTCGTAAGGTATAGATTATCAGTTCTTTGTGATTTTCGTCAATAATGACACTGGGTTGATAGGTTAATTATGTAATTTTGTTATGAGGGTTTTTGAGTTTTAAAGCCTCTGTTTAATCGACATCATACTGTGTTATTTTCATTGATTTTGGCTTGATTATTGTCGGAATGGGATTCCGAGACTCTTGGTGGACTCTAATCAGTGTCTGATTATTGTTTGCTGGGTCGATTAAAGGGTTATGTTGTCGGGGGTTTAGGCTCTGTTAAAACTCCGAGTATACTTAACTTATTTCATGGTGTTTAGCCTCAATCTCAACATCATGTGCTTCATATTTTTTTTCCAAGTTTACTACGACTGTTGATTCGGCTTGGGTCAAAGCAAACCAGAAGACTTCATTTAAGTCTGTGTCCAAGGTGCAAGGTAATATTATCT
Organism: Bidens hawaiensis; assembly: GCF_021521415.1. Lineage (NCBI taxonomy): Eukaryota > Viridiplantae > Streptophyta > Magnoliopsida > Asterales > Asteraceae > Bidens > Bidens hawaiensis. Next base: position 81,526 of record NW_027494693.1, on the reverse strand, counting down.
CTTGGATGTTTGAATATGATCTTAAAGTATGCATTGTCAAATGGGAGAAAGGCGTCCAGTACTACGAAAGAATGTCTGATGTTCTTTCATTACCGAGGTGGGACGTATGTACTCTGGCGTACCGTCCATTCATTATAGAAGTAAGAATAAACATGCCAGTTGGTTTCATCAACATTTGCTGTTTGAAGTGAACCACGGATTCAAATTTTTTAAACCACAGATTCCCATCCGTAAGCGTCTCAATGAGATTGACCCAAGGACCGGTTGGAAGAAGTTGGTTCTTAAAGTAAAGCCGTCGAAGACGATGAAGCGGGTGCCTGTGAAGACGTTGAATCAACACATGAATCTATCCTTCAACCGCTGGTACTGGCGAGGCCGTCATTGTTCTGGGTACAGGGTCGAAGACTGAGCTGATAAAGATCATTGACCCGATGTGGTTGGTGAATTTAACCAAGATAGACAATGATGTGCTACACAAGAATCAGATTCTGATTGAGCGCAATGAAGACTATGACCTGGCTATGCAATTCCAACGCGTTGTGCGTGTTTGTTATGAAAATGGAATTCATAATTGCAGAGACTGGCAGTCCAAGCGCTTCAAGTAATTTATAGACAAAGAGCTCAACACGAGGGGGTGTTTGTTAGTGCACGGTTTTGCGTCTCGAGTATTTGTATTTATCTTTAACGTATTTGTCGTTTTGTTTAATGTAATAAACAATTATTTATCTAATTAGTTCGTTAATGTGAGGTCTAGTTCGCTAATGTTGTTTAGCTAACTAAGACTTAAGTTTATTCCCTCCTGATTCATTAGGGGATGTTAACAAATCAGGGGGTGATTCGTTATGGTTATTTAACTTTAATGTATGTAACGAGTTGGGTGTTAGTTCGTTAGCGGATGTTAACAAACTAACCCCATCCTCTATTTATAGGTGAACACTGTTCACGTTTAATTGAAGTTTGGAGAGATAATTAACGAAACTCTGTCCAAATCGCTCTCGATCTTCATCTTAAAATTATTCATACATATATACACTAATACTGATAATACATATAACATATATAATCAAACAGAATTATGTGCTAGATCCGTGATATAGGATTAATTTTATTCATACAGATATGAGATCTGTTTATAGTTAACGTATTAGATCCGTGTTCAAACAATTCCTCTCTTTTCAGAAATATTTCCCGGTGATTCTTAATAGTTTCCTTTTACATTTTTCTGTATGGCTGGTTCTTCCCAGCCTAACAAGGAAAAGGGTCGAAGAAGAGCAACAAGATGGACTTCATGGGGTGCCAGATGTCTCATGGTGACTTTGACAATGTGGTCAAAGTTTAATGTATTGACCCCTCCTTTGAGCAGGAGTTACCTTCCCGGAAAGATTGCCACATACAAGGAGTATTTTCTCCTTGGCAACTTCGGCTGCCTATCACCCGTTTCCCGCTGGAGGTTCTGGATATGTTTGAGCTACACTTGACCTTGATAAATCCTCTCAGAATGGCGCACCTTCTCCGTTTAGATTATACTTGTCATTGCCTGGGTATTACTCCCTCGGCTGACAAGTTGATGGCTTTCAATCACTGGCGCTACTCCTAGGGCTGGTATAATTTGTTTACACGTTCTTACGCCAAAGCCGTCGCTCTTGACGCACCCTAGAGCTTGCATGAGTGGAAGAGTCTTTTCTTCTACGTCGTTGCGCGCGTGGTTCCTCATGTGATGCACTTTGCGGATGCGAAAGAGCTTCCTGAGCCTAAACCAGTCCCATACTATGGGATGGACTGGCTTAATACTTTATAGACCAGCATTTCCTTTCTTCGACCGTACCCGGAGCGTGCGCTAGTGCTGTTTGGGACGAGTCACATCTGGAGTGATGCGATGATGGTCCCTTACATTCATAACGGTGGTCAAGGTAAGGAGCTGCTGTATATCATAGGACGACGTATATGTTTTGTATTTTTCTAACGTTCTTTGTTCTCTGCACTGCAGAGGTGGAGGACCCACTATTGCTGTTGCAACCCTGGCGTGAGGGTACGAAGATCTTCTTCCGGCAGGAACTAGGTCCTCGGGAGGAGCCTATCCTTACAAGGACTACTCCTAACTTTGTTCCTTTTCCTACGGGCCAGTCACTACCGCTGCGGCCGCTGCCACCTACCAACTTCGTTAACCCAAAAGAGGGTAGGCTGTTAACATGTTTTGCCTTTTGCGGTTATGCATTTTGCTGACCTTTTCCTTTACTTGTTTTTTTGAAGGTAAACAGTCTCATATTGTGCGTCTTCCTAAATGCGGCGAGAATGCAGCAAAATGTGGTGGTTGGAAGGCGGTTGCATCTCCGATAGGTTCTTCTAAGAGGCCTCTCAAACATGATAATGATGATGATGTCATAGTGTCGGACGTACCGTTTGGGTTACCTGTCGTGTCGTCAGTGTTGTTACTAAATTCGTCCAAAACTGTTGCTGGCACGAATCCAACCACCAGCAACCAAGTTACTGGAGGTGTCTCATTGCCTTCAGTCTTTCAACCTTGAACTGTTGTGGACACCAGTCCACTTTCAGTTGCCCGCACTCAGACTACTGAAGGCCTTGTGGCGCATTCAATATTTCAGTCTAGAACTGTTGTGGACACCAGTCCACTTTCAGTTGCCCGCACTCAGACTCGGTCCCGCCGTGAACACCGTAATGTTCACTGTCCCATACCATGTGGGGTTCACTGCGGTGGAAGATGATAAGGAAGAGGAGGGGGTTCCTCTTTTAAAGAAGCCCCGCCTTGGCGAGTTTGTAAAGCTAAGTGGTCTGGTTAAGTCTCCAGGTACTCAAAATCACACTGTTTTCTCATTATTTGCCTTATCTTCATTCTCATATGAATTATTTTTTCCTTTTATTTCAGAACCTCCTTAGGCTCCTGCGGCTACGGAAGGGCGATCTGCTGGAGTGTCGTATGCTGCCACCTTTTTGGCGGCAGGCGCAACCGTTAGCTTGCCTATGATGACAAGTGTGGGCAACTTGTCTGAGGCGATGCCTATTCTTTAATCAGTGACTTTTTCGATGATGACGGGTGTGGTTGGCCCGTCTGTGACCTAAACCAAAGTGACGTCGGTGCCTGTAATAGATGAGTTATTTGTTCCGTTTGAGGCCCAAACTACGGCGTTAATTTTTGAACAAGTGAAGGCAGCCTTAGCTAAATTGCCAGAGGTTCTAGTCTGGAAATCATTAGGCGGTTATCTGGTCCCCAAACATTTGCTGACTTCCTGAAATCCAAGGAGTTTTCGTCGGGCAAGGGTTTTGTCCTTGACGGCGATGAGGATGTTCAAACGCCTCCTTTTGCCATTTGTGATCTTGTTGGCGGCAATTTTTTTGATTATGGCGGTAGCAGCGGTGGCGTCGGTGGTACAACAGAGAATGTAGATATGGATCCCCACGATTCTATTGAGTCTAATCAGGCTTATCAGCTAAAATGGAAGATCACCCGTGGTGCCAATTTTGAAGATCCCGCTGTCTGTTCTGAGTTTATGGAGCATGTGTTCCCTCCCAGGGAACGTACTGCTTGCAAGTTCCAATCCCGCAACAGTTTGGCATCTGATGGCATTTTTAACCATGTCTGAGTCTCTCCAGTGTGACGAATTTCATTCATGATAATCGAACTCTCCATGCTGAGAAGATTGAGGCTACCGCCTTAATTAGAGACATGAAACTTGCCTTGAAGAATGGCGAGGAGGCCGCCTGGTAGGCAGGTCGTGAGGTAGTAGAGAACTGCCAAGCTCTGGCTGCTGTTGAAGGAAAGTTGTCTAAAGCTGAGCCAGACTTAGCGAAGTATGTCCATGAACGCGCTGAGCGCTACAAAGAGTTCCAGGCTGCGTGAAAGAAATCTAACGAAGATCTTGCTAATGCGCGCAGCCGAGTTCTTGCTGCAATGGAAGCCACTGCCAAGAACGAGCAGGAGAACGTCAATCTGCAAGCGGATTGACGAAGTAGAGGCTGAAGTAGCGTTGAGGAAGGCAGATGAGGGGAAGTTGGATGATGCGATCGCCACTCGTGAGCAAACTATTGAGTCTTTAACTTCTCAGCGTGCTGCCGCTGCCAACGACCGCGATTGGCTGCTGAAGCATGCAATCCGCAAGTTATTTCTTTCCTCCTTTGTGTTATGTTTTCCCTTTTATTTGTACTGAAGTAATTTATTTTTTCAGGTTTCCCAACACATCATCACTGAAGATGATATGACCAAGTGTGTTGGGCGTCTTGTCATGGCTACATAGTAACTGGGGCCCAAGTCTGGGTTCTAGGAGGCGGTAACGCACTTGCGAGACCAAATCCCTCCTGAATCCTATGTGCTTCATGGCATTAATGTGGAAGCGGAATACCAAGCTGCCGAGGCTAAATATGACGTGCTTTCATTCCCCGTCCTGTCTGTCATTTCCCAATATGCCAAGTAAGAAAATGGCGTGAAGCTGTTGAGGGAGTTATTGGATCCAAATCAGGCAGGTCCCTCTTCTATACTTGGCGATGATGCTGTGGTGCCGCAGAATCTGTGGAGGAGAATTTGGAAGTTCTTGTTCATTATGAAGTCTCTCCCCGCGTGGATTAAGTTTTTTGTACAATAGTCTAGGATAATTGGAATCTAGGCATTGTACTTTATTGAGCTGGTGTTAGTATCCGCTTTTCTAAATATTCTTTTTGAATCAATGGAAAGTAACTTTGTTGAATTGTGTTCCATTATATATTGTTGCCTTTTGTGTTGCTAAAGACTTGTTAAATGCATGGTATCGTTTTCATTCATTGATTGTGGCCATTGGACCGTTTTTTTACTAAATGAAACCGATTTACATGTAACACCTTCGTAGTTGCGCTACGTTTCAAGTTCTTGGGACCGGTGAGTCATCGAGTTGAATCAGCGCATACGCGCCTTTGCCCAGGACCTTCTCTATCTGTTAAGGCCCTTCCCATGTTTGTGACAATTTTCCTTCCGTGTGCGCTCTTGATGCCTCGTTGTTGCAAAAGACGTAATCTCCTGCATAGAACTCACTAATTTTTATTTTTTCATCGTATTACTTATGAAGTTGGCATTTCTAGTTCTGCTCCCGCATTGCGGCCAACTCTCTTCTTTCTTCCAGAAGCATTAATTCCAAGGGCCTTTGGTTTTCGTTGTCGCTTGGTAACAAGATCCTTGGTGATGGTAAGCAAATTTCCGCCGAGATCATCGCTTCAATTCCATAAGTCAAGCTTAACGGTGTTTCCATGTTGCCTGTGTTCTTTTGGGTGCGGATGGCCAAAAGGACGTACGTGACCTGATCTATCCATCATGACTTATATCTCTCCAGCATTCGTTTTATGTCATCAACTATGGTGCGGTTAGCGCGTTCTACTTGTCCATTCCCCTATGTGTGTGCTATAGAAGTGAACGTTTGGCTTATGTTTAGCTCTGATGCGCTAATCCGGAAATTGTGTTTCGTTATCGCTGACTATATTCATTGGCAATCCGAAACGACAGATGTCGAATTCCTAGATGAATTTCTTGACGCTGGCGGCGTTGATCATGGCCACAGGTTTAGCCTCGATCCATTTGCTGAAGTAATCTATGGCTACTATTAAGAATTTCACTTGTCCAGGCGCTTCATGGAATGGACCCGTTTTGTCAATTGCCCATTTCTGAAATGGCCATATGGACGTCACTGGTATCATCATGTTCTTTGGTCGGAGGGCGTTTCTTGCATGGCATTTTGGAATGCGCTGCATTTGCGTATTCCTTTTTCTGCATCCACGTGCATGCCAGGCTAATAGTATCATGCATTCATAATTTTGGCCATCACCATTCTTGGGCATGCGTGAATCCCACAAATGCCTTCGTGTATTTCTCTCAACAAGTAGTTCGCGTCATGCGGATCTGCGCATCGGAGGAGTGGTCCCAGGTAAGATCGCCTATACAAAATTCTGTCTTTCAATTGATAATTTAGTGCCTTGTGGCATATCTTTCTGACCTCCTCCTTGCTGTCCGGTAGGATCCCTGACGACAAGAAATTGGATGATCGGAGTCATCCAACTAATTGTGTTAGTGGAAATTACACAAACTTCTCTGGAGACGACATAGGGATTTTCCAGGACTTCCACCCAGACATCCTTCGCCAGATTATCAAAGCTGACCGATGCCAATTTGTTTATTTTCGCTTCTCTTTATATGTTTGAATTTGCACGTGGTGAAATTCAGCATCAACGCTTTAGATTGTGCCAAGTACGAAGCTATCTTGTCATCCTTTGCTTCATACGTGGCTTCGATTTGGGTTGCCACTAGCATTGAGTGTACATGCGCTTCCAAATGTTTGGCCCCCAACTTGTTTTTTTGCTATTCTTTGACACACCAAGATTTCCTCATACTCCGCCTTATTGTTCGTGCTCTTAAAGTCTAGGTGGATAACGTATGTGTATTCATGCCTTCTGGTCTTTGAGTTTTAATCCTGCTCCTGAGCCTTCATTATTGAATGCCCCGTCTGTGTATAGCTGCCAGATTTGTTCTCTCTGCTGTTATGCGGGAGGTTCCAAGTCTCTTGGACATTCGGCTTCTCGTGTCGTGGGCACCTCATCTATGAAATCTGCCAGAACCTGCCCTTTAATTGCGGGCTTGGGTTTGTACTCGATTGCATACTCTCCCAATTCTACTGCCCATTTGGCCAGCCTGCCTGAAAGCTTTGGCTTACTTAGTACATTTTGCAGCCGATAATTGGTGAGAACATTGTTTGGGTGTCCTTGGAAATACCTCCGTAATCGACGCGTTGATTGAATTAGTGATAGAACCAGTGTTTACAGTGTGAAGTATCTGGTTTCTGCGTCTGTCAATGTGCGGCTGATGTAGTAGATAAGTGTCTGAACGTTGTCTCTATCTACTAGCAGTACCACGCTAATTGCTCTGTCAGAGGCGGCCAAGTACATTGTTAGCGGCTCTTTAGTCTTTGACGCCGTTTGTGTTGGGAGTTCTGCCATACGCGCTTTGATCTCTTGAAACACATTTTTTCCTTCCACCGTTTTCTTTGCCTAGCAAGGTATTTTGTCCTTCGGGCAAGGTTATCTTCTAGAAGTCTTCTTTAGTGTCAATCTGAGCAAGGTTCACTATGTCTAGCAAAGTTGTTCTTCATAGCCTAGCAAGGTTTACTTCAGAGTAGGCTCCTGGCTAAGCAAGCTTTTGAAGCTAAGTATTTGGAAGATCTAGCAAGGTATTCATTAATAAAATAGTGGTCCGAGCATGCTTTGATAGAAGTTGATAAAGAATAATTCTAAGGACTTCATCGGGCAAGGTTCAACTCCGAGTAAGCTACAGTGTTACCAGCACACTTGGCTTGACTAATAAGTTTTCACTAGTAAAGAGTTGAAAGGATATATGAAGAACAAGTTTTCTCGTTAGATTATATCGGGCAAAGTTTGATATGATTAAGAAGATTGAAGTCTGCTTGGTGAGTATTTTCTTAGGAAAATACTCTAAGTAAAGTCTACCCAGAGAACTGTTCTCCAGCACACTTCAAGGTTACCTGGTCTACTCGTAAAAGACAAAAGGCACAAGCCTACTCGATGAAGACAACTAATACAAAGTCTACACGGAAGACCTGTTTTTACACTTAGTATAATTCTGATTATGTAATTTGAATATGTATCAAATCATTAGGGTTTGTAGAAGATAGGACAGCTGTCAGGTGGTGGCAGGCCTATAAATAGAATAATTTAGGGCACACCTAAGGCGGACAAGAGACACGGATTTGATCCTTTACACTTTTCAGACCTAAAAGAATATTCATGATTGAGTGTGACGGCTGTCCTAGGATTGTAAGGATAAAACTTTCCGAACAAGAAACTCTAATCGTTTATCATTTGTATGAATCATTTATATAGATGGAAATCTTTTGAGTGATTGTTTGTGTTTGTTGCATTTTATTAATCCTCAAGCAACAATCCTGTTGGTTTTTGATTCCGCCGTTAAGAAACAGTTTTCTTACCCAAAATAGCAACTGTCATTAACTCTCTTTTCAACACATTTATTGTGTGAGTTATGACCTGATTGTGAGTGTGAGTGATTATCGGGACCGACAAGTGGTATCAGAGCTTGTTCCTTGCTGATTTGGGTGAAGAAATTGTTGTTATTTGAAGATCTGAAGAAGAAAGATGACATAAGCATAACATTGTTTCATTGAAGTCTGACGTCAGCTGCTCTGTTCTTCATTCTTTTCTAGATCTACAAATTTCCGGTGTCTTCTTTTACTTATTTCAATAAAAGTTTGCATCTTTATTTCTTAATCTTGCTCCAATCGAACCAGATACATCAGATCTGAAGATTTGATTCTCAGATCTGATTATTTTCAAAACTCTATTTTTATTCTGTTTTAGCTACTCTCTGTTTGTGTTTTTCAAATTACCAAAATGTCTTGTTTTGAAGAGCAAGAAGTTTCCACTAAAAAGATTCCAAGACTGTATGGACATGAGAATTTTATCAAATGGATAGTCTTGTTTGAGGCAGCTGTGTATTACAATGATGTGGATATGTGGAACTCAATTAAAACTAGTCCATATGTTGCTGAGGGTGCAAATCCCAATCAAGCTGTGACTGATAGAATTAGAAAGATTGATGACAGGGCTCTAGCTATGATCAAGCTGGGACTGTCGTGGGATATCTTAACCAAGGTTGCACATCACACAATAGCTAAGGCTATGTATGATGCAATCCTTGAGATATTTGAAGGAAACACCGAGCTGAAAAATATCAAGAAACAAAGACTCAAGCAACAACTTGAGAGATTCAAGTACAAGGATGGAGAAAGATTGAAGTCAATCCTTGAGAGATTTTTAGCAATTGTGAATGACCTGAGAACAACGGACTATGTGATGAAAGACCTGGATTTGACTACAAAGCTGCTAAACTCAATGCCAAAGGAGTGGTATATAGCCAGCAAATTCATTCTGCAAAAGCCCAACTTTGAAGCACTTAAGTTGGATGATGTGGTTAATTTCCTCCAGGGTGCTGAGATTGAGATAATCGAAAACTAAATGATCAAGGAAGAGAAGCCATGCTTTCATGTGTAAAATGCCCTAATTGCACCCATGGGAAAACTATCCGTTAAGAATCAACAACAAATTCCCATCATTGAGGAACCAAATGATCATGGTATTGAAACACCTAAATCTTTCATTGGTGGGAGTATAAGTCACCAAGGCAGCCAATCAAGATTCAATGTCCAACTTATTAATGACAATGAATCTGCCCCAGTGACAAGTGGACATGTGCCCTATGGTGGTGGAAGCAGTGAACAAGGGAATGAAACTCAACCTTTATTCTCCATGTTTATAGAGTCATATAATGCATTTGTTACTATGAACTTGATTCACACAAGTGTCATCCAAGATAACTTGGAACAAAAAGATGCATATGACCTTGAGGATATGGATCGCAAGTGGCAGGCTGCCATGTTGGCTCTTAGAAGGAAAAGGCTATACAATAGAACTAGTAGATCACTTCTATCAGGGCCTAATGAGAGGATTGGTTTTGACAAATCTAAAGCCATTTGTTATAATTGCCAACAGCCTGGTCACTTTGCCAGGGAGTGCAACCAACCTAGAAACTTTCAGATTAATCAGTTCCAGAACCATCCAAGAAATCAACTGTAATATCAACAAAACCAGCCGAGAAACAACAACTACAACAACAATTCCAATTTCAACAACTTCCAACATGCTCTAATGAACAATCAACAAGTTGTGCCACTAAACCAAAACTTTCAAAGAAACAACCAAAACTCCCAAAGTGCCCCAAAAAATTCCAACAGAAACAATTAAAATCAACCTAGAAACCAAGGAAATGTTGCTGTTGCCACTCATCATGAAGGAAATTTTGATTGGAGTGACCATGCTAATGATATCACAAGTGCAAGTGTTGATTTGATGGCTATTGCTGAAAAGGAGGCTGAAACATCATCTACTCAGGTACACTCAACCTCTACTACTAATCTACATGAAACAATTGATACTTTAACTGTAAAATTAGGCAAGCTAGAGGGTGAGTGTTTCAAAAAACATAGCATAATCAATGGGTACCAAGCTAGTGATCTAATCAATGAAGAGAAAATTAGAAGCTTGGAAGATGACTGTGTCAGTAGCTATAGTGCCCAACAGAGATACATAACTGAGATAGATGGTTTGAAGAAGATGATCATTGAAGAAAAGGTTCAAAACACAAAGCTACATGTTGAAAATGAATTTTTAAAGAATTTGGTGTCTACATGAAACATCTGTGGGATAATGAACAAAATAAAAGAAGAAGATAAGTATAAAATTGTTCCTCCACCATTCAACAACAACTTTTTACCCAAGGTTGACAAAGAAAAGAGAGATAGATATCTTCAACAGTTTAGAGATGTTTTTCAAGACAAAGAAGAGTTCATTGCTATGTACAAGATGGTAGAAGTAAATGAAGAGGGAGAGTTTGTGGTAAAAGAGGAAGTAAGGGAAGAGAAGTCTGTTGGAGTGCAAGTCTCCGAGGATGGATTTGATTCTGATAATCTGAATGTAGATGATTTGAGTGAATCAAGTGATCAAATCACAGATTAAGAGATCAAGGCTGCTGAAAGAAACAGAAGACTGAAGAAACCAGAATCAGTAGACAAAATTCCATTATTGCCACCCATGACACCAAAGATGAAGAAACAAAATGAAAGAATAAAGAGAGAACATGTGTCCTTTGACATATGTGAAAGGCAAAAGTTAGTTACAATGCTGTCAGACCACCAAGCAGAACTCTGTTGAAGAGAATAGAAGAAAAGAAAATGAAAAAGGAAGATGAAACAGTCATTAGTGACAACTTTATTCCAATTTACCCAGTTTTCTCAAGCCATGAAGTATTTGACCTTGGTGAAGTTGAAACCATGGAGGAGTATGAGAAGATACAATTAAGGCATAAGGGAAGTGTAACGATTCCGCCTAAACCAGGTATACCCTAACCGGTAGACAATAGTTACGTCATATTTAATGTCGGGTACATGAATTACCATAGTAATTATACGAGAATACATGTTCACTGTATTGATTGTACGTGAATTTATAATTCATCGTATTGTATATGCGATCAATCGATCGATAGTTATTGAAACCCGAAAGAATCGAGGGTTCAATTATAGACGATATCTATAATATTTAGTGATGTTTACGAAGTATTAAAGCTTCGGGATAAGTGAATTAAAGCACAGAAAAAGAATTCTCGATTTAATGTATCTCGGTACGTTAAACGAAACCTTTAATACCAAACCGAGCAAGAGACGATCGATCAAGCCGAAAAAGATGCGCAATAATTAATAATATGATATTTTATGTCAATAAATGTCATGGTTTAAGTTTTTAAAGTTTTTAAATCGGTTTTTTATAAATTTCATTTTTAAGCCGAAAAACGACCGTTTTAAACTCGTTTTAAGCCGAATTAAACATTTAACCGAAAAACGAACTGAACCAGATTATCCAAAACATTATCCGGATTTCGAGAATCCAAATGAGTGGCCAAGAATGGAGAAGTGGGTCCCACCCCACCCCCCATCATATGCCGATCGGACTAAAGGGGTTCTTCCCCATTCCTTTATCATTTTTTTACATCAACCATGGCATCCATCTTCAATTCTCTCCACATTTCACTCAAAAACCGAGATTTGGAGTAAGAAAACCGAGGTAAAGAACGAGTTATTTACGTGTTCATCTTCGTTTCTTGAGTTTGTTTGCAAGAAAATGAGGTTTAAAAGATGAAAACCGATTCTTGCATGATCAAGTGATGTATACGGGTTATACAAGGGATCTTGGTCCAAGAAAGGAGTTAAACGAACCAAAAACGAATTTTTACGGTTTAAACTTTAGTTTTGAAACAATAACCGAAACCATAGTGTAAGAGGCTTGATCGTGAGTGTAACTTGCTTGGTATTGTGGTATGTTGGTTGTAGGTTCTATATTTAGTGGTAGATAAGGCGGAAAGACGAGTTTGTAGCTTGTAGTGGCGGAAAACAAAAGGTATATTCGGTTTATGTTCGGTTTTGGAGTTTTTGGACAGATTGTTGAGGGTTTAGAGTTAGGTCATGAAATTTTACAGGGATTTTCTACACATGAAAATAAGAGTTCTGTGAAATTTTGGTAATTTTTGGATAAAGGATGAATATTTGGTGAATTTAATGTTCGGTTTTGGCTAAAAATGGTGAAAAGTAGTTAAATATCATGAAAAATTCTGGAAAATTTCAGATAAGGTTTTTATAACATGTATAAGTCACACAAAAAATTTTAGGTCAGTTGGAGAAGTCTAAGTAGGCTTTTCGGTTAAACGAGTTCTAGGGTTTTCTAGCTCGGTTTTAGTGAAAATGGCATGTAAAAAGAGATTTTGGTTCTGGAAAAATTACAGGGGACTATGTTGATGGCAGGGGACATCCAGGAAAAATTTGGGATTTTTCTAAGGTCGTTTGGTATTTACGACATATTTAGTGTTTAAATGGTGTTTAAAATAGATAAATAAATTTTAAATATAATAATTAATTCTGGAAATATTTTTATAAAATTCCCCACTGTCAAAAAAGTCTTTTGTGCAAAAATTTCAAGATCCGAGATTAAACGGATAATTATTTGTGCAAAAACAAACTATTAAAGCTTAAAACGAGTGAACCGGTAAAGCTCGCTTAAACGAGCTGACTGGTGTATAAAAACCCTAAAAATGGACTATTTTCATATAAATGAGTTAAACAAGTAAAAATAAATCATCCGAAAATAATTCGGATGATTTGAGTAATTTTTGTCCGATTTAACAGTTTCCGGTACGCTAAAGACGGAAACGGGTCCCGCGGCCAATCGGGGCGTCTAAACCGAGCTATAATTTCACATCTTTAATTAAATTATCAGTCAACCACTACTTTCGGGTCGTGTGTGACCAAACTCATTTTTGAAACGTAAAAACGGATAACCGTGCTAGGCACGCAAAACGAGAAAATCGACTAATAGTAATTGTGACCATGGAACTCTAAACGATATCACAATCTGAGTCCGGAGAAGTGTTTCTGGGTTAACATTGCCCCCGGAATGGGTACAGTACTGGGTTAACAGTGTCCCCAGATGTACCGGTTAATACGGTTAAAGTTATATTAATAATGAGCGTATAGTAACGATCGTAGGGATCATATTACAGATTGGACGTGTTAATTGATAATGATTGTTGTTACCTGCTTGCATGTGCTAAGGTGAGTTTCACGAGCCCCTCTTTCTGAAATGTTTTTAAATATTTTCCCGGGGCGGAAGCATGTTACTACTGAAATGTTTGAGTATATACTGAACGCATGGATTTGCGTGTTTTAATATATATTTTATTGTACGGAAATGTACTAAGATGGTAATTGTCTGAGTTGCTAACATTCTAAGGCCCCGGAACACGAGTGATTAACTGAAAGCCGGTAGAGTGTGGATAGTACTATTGGTCTGACAAACCCAACTGGTCCGGCATGGATTTGCTGATGTTTCCCAGCCAGTTGCACATGTCTATTTTGTTGTTGATATATATTTTGCTATGTAATGTTAGACATAGCGGTTTGGGGCAGGTCCGTGGGCGGGGGATATGCCACGGGGGTTGTGTGTGTGACAGTCAAAGGTTTCACTTGTGGGCTCAGCATAATTACATCGATAATATTATATTTTGATAATGATTTATCATGGTTTACTCGAATTGTGAAACTCACCAACTATTCGTAGTTGACCCGTTTTCTCACATGCTTTTCAGGTACAATTAAGATGAAGTGATTGCTTACGTGCTAAGTGCTTGATGTGTGTAAGATTTGCGTGCGGGATGTTATGATATATTATAACAAATAGAATTATGTATCGTATCGTATGATGTGTGTATCACCTAGACGGTAATGAAATACGAGTTAATGTAATTTGAAGTATATTAATGTATTCAGTTTTCTTTATAAACAATGTGGTTGATATCAGATGTGTCTGTTGCATCCCGTTTACGTTTCCGCTGCGGTTTCGGGGTGTTACAGGAAGCCTGGATGAAGAACCATTGAGCTTGAAGAAAATCAATTTTGTGAAGAGAAAAATTGAAAGACAAGATATCAAGAGAGAAGAATTTTTTTCATTTTTCAATTGACTTTCATGGTTTGAAGACTCAGAAATCACTTGGTGTCAAACCACCTAGACCAAGTGAGATATTCAAAAAGGGAAGTGATCATGAAAGATTCAAGGGAAAATTGTGATGCAAAAAGTGTGATTAATATGGTCACCACACTGATTCTCACAATGAAAGGCTTAACTTCAAACCCTTTCATGTTCCAGATGAGACAAAATTGGACAAGATTTTGTTCTATACAAACAGAAGTATGATGAATACCTGGGAAAAGGAAAGGTGTGTGGAAAGGAAACTATGAATGATATTGAGTCAAGATTTGACCTAAGAGAAGTATAATGAAAATTGGAATCTTCTCAACCTCCTCAGAAATCGCTAAGTATGGAATCCGAGCACACTTGGATTTCCGGGCAAGGTTTTCTTACCCTAGCAAGGTATTTTGTCCATCGGGGAAGGTTATCTTCTAGAGTTCTTCTTTAATGTACACCAGAGCAGGGTTCACTATGACTAGCAAGATTGTTCTTCTTAGCCGAGGAAGGTTTACCTCCGAGTAAGCTCTTGGCTAACCAAGCTCATGAAGCTAAGTGATTGGAAGATCGGGTAAGGTATTCATCAATAAAACAGTGGTCTGAGTAAGCTTGATGTGAGTAATGAGATATCTCAAGTAACATCGGGCAGAGTTCAACTCTAGCAGGCTACAGTGTTACCAAGCACACTTCGCTTTGCTAATAAGCTATTCCTAGCAAGGAGTTAAAGGTACCATTGAAGAACAAGGTTGCTCATAAGGTCATGTCGGGCAAAGTTTGATATGATCGAGAACATTGAAGTCTGCTAGGTAAGTATTTTCTTAGGAAAGTACTCTAAGTAAAGTCTGCCCGGAGAACTATTTCCATGCACACTTCAAGGTTACCAGGTCTACCCGAAGAAGACAAGGTACAAGCCTACCTGTTTGATCTCCCCGTATACATCAATCAATAACAATAAACACAGATCTCAGATCTGTGTATAATATTAATACGAGTAAGGATCTAGCTCATAATTAACATAGATTCAGTGTTGTATGTATGTGTATACATTATCATTAAGTTATCAATATTGTTTGTATAGTATTAGGTGAAGCTTTTTAGAGATCTAGGCTCTGAAAACTTAACATTCAAAAAGCTTACATTAACGTGAACAGTAGTTCACTATATATAGAAGGCGATCTGGTTCGCTAACATTCCCTAGCGAACCAGCTTCCCCTTCGTTACATAACTTAACTTAACAAACCACGCCCTGATTCGTTAACATCCCCTAACGAATCAGGAGGGAATACATTATAATGTCTTAGTTCGCTAACATCTCTAGCGAACTAGACTTAACCTTAACGAACTAGCCTTAGTTCGCTAACATTCCTAGCGAACTAGACTTAAACTTAACGAACTAGTTCAAAATAAACATTAAATATTACATAAATCATCAAATATACATTAACGATAAATACAAAGACTCTAGACGCAAAACCGTGCACTAACAGACACCCCCTCGTCTTGAGCTCTTTGTCTTTAACTTATTTGAAGCGCTTGGACTGCCAGTCTCTGCAACTATGAATTCCATGTTCGTGACACACACGAATGACTCGTTGGAATTGCATAGCCAGGTCGTAATCTTCTTGGCGTTCAAACAAAATCTGCTTCCTGTATAGCACGTCGTTGTCTGTCTCTGATAAATTAACCAACCACATCGGGTCGATTATCTTGATGAGCTCGGCCTGCAGTCCTCGACCACAAACAATAACGGCCTCACCAGTACGATTGTCATAGTACCAACGGTTGAAAGACAGATAAATATCTTGAGGCATTGTCTTCACAGGAACTCTTTTCATTGTCTTTGACGGCTTCACTTTCAAGACAAGTTTCTTCCAGCCGGTCCTTGGATCAATCTCATCAGTGCGCTTACATCTTGGGACCTGGGGCTTGAAGAATTTGAAGCCATGATTGACCTCGAACTGTAAGTGTTGATGAAACCACTCAGCCGTTCGGTGACCCCCACGATTGATAAATGGACGTCTCGCTAGGGTACGTACATCCCAACGCGGTATAGTTAAAACATCCATTATCCTCTCGTAATACTGGACACCCTTTTCCCACTTGAATATACATACCTTAAGGTCTGAATCATAGAGCCAGGAGAGAATATCACCATGTACCTTAGAGACAGTCTTGAAGGTAGTCACCTGATTAGCTTCAATCCAAGCAGCAGTAGCATCTTTTCTTTCCTGATCTACATGCCGATAAGCACTGATGATCTTTCCCACTTTCTGACGTTTGAACCATCTTTCTATGTCATCATCAGTCACTTCTTTGAGTGAGGGAACAGTTTGCTGCACAATCTTCTCCAGTTCATCCTCAGTCTCTTTGATTACATCTTCATGAAATACCGGTGCACCTTGATCAACATTTACGTGTTGATACAAGTCCGGGTACTCTTCAGCTGTCACATCCTCCATCTCAATCTCCTCGTTCTCATAAATAAAATCCGTATCCATGAATAACGGATCAACTTCCATTTCATCCTCATTGATCACTTCGACAACGGGCTCAGTCTCTAAAGCAGTCAACTGACCGTCATTCAGCCCAAGCAGAATCGAAAGCTGCTCCCGTGTCAAAGATCTAACCACAAACTCACCGACCTCTATCTCATCTATGTTCACCACACTTCTAACCATCCCCGATCCATCAATAAATATCACCGTGTTAGCCTCAATCATTTCAATTGGTTTGGCAGCTGTTGGATCTTGATAGGTAATTATCTGCTTGCTCGACTCATCAGCGCCACTAACACCAGCACCAGAGGATGAACCATGCGAATGTTTAGGCTCACCTCCTGCATCAGATTCGTCAGGATCATCAACGTCATTTTTGAGTTTCTTGAGGGCATCTTCTTTGCAAGTTAATTGTAAAATCAACTCATCTTGTTCCTTTAATTTCACCCCCCTGAGACTCAACAATCGCACGCAACGACTTAGTCTCCTTCTGACAGAACGAAATATAACTCATCATTTTTCGTTGATTCTCCATGATTCGTTCTTGAGTTTGTCGATCGGCTGCCATTTGATTTTCATATAAGTGTAGCAGATTTAGCAGCATTTCAGTTTGACGACCTGGTGGCAAGTTGTATACGGATGGATGAACAGGTTGAACAGGTCCTTGAGGTCGAGTAATCCTCATAAAAGAGACATCACTCGGCGGAGGTGGAGGAAGAGTAGTTGTTGGCAGAGGAGGAGGTCTCATTGATGTGGTGGGAGATACTGTAGACAACACAGCAGGAGGCCTCGGTATCTCGGTCAACGCCATTTGAGGAATAAGACCGAGCCTCTCATGTGACACCATCGTCGTTGTCAAGGTGAGCGTCGGAGTGCTAGTAGTTAGCGGCACCGCCGAGCTTTGAGTAGTTGATTGACGTGGTGGTGGTGTTCCAATAATTACCCCAGCCCCAGCAGACACACGGGGCTTCTTCGATGGTTCACCAGTAGCTACAGCTTTGCCGTTTCGTTTGCGTTCTAGCTGAGCTTTCATGGTGGCAGCTAGGGCATCATCGACTGCATCTTGTTGTTCTTTCAGAGCACGTCCACTATCTCCACCATCACCATTATTATCATCATTGTCACCATCATCATCTCCACCATCATTGTTCCCACTTCCCCCCCTTCACGCTCGGAATCCGAATCATCATGGATCCAACGCTCATTAGGAGGACATACGTAATCCGGATTGATTACATGACCAATCATCCGTTTGTCCTGTGGCTTGTCTTTTCTATATATTAACATACGATGCACCGTTTCAGCTTTCATATGTTCCATATCAAGAACATCATTCACCAACGATCGATCAATCACCAAATTCGGTATCAGATCCTGAATAATTAGCTGTAAAAAGCGTGGATACATTAAGAACTTCTTCGTCGGTAGAGTTTGCTGAACTTGCTTTTTCAGATGATCAAAGATAAGTTCTGAGTAGTTGAATGGCTTATTCAGGATTAGGGCAACAAACGCTGATTGTAAACTTAGTCTATATTCGTCAAAACCGCCTCGACGTCCACTCATACAGTGAAGCAAAACATGCAGCAGATACTTGTATGGTGGACACAACCCATTCTTGTTCAACATAGACCGACGAATATCACCCCCATAATTTAATCTTGTGAATAGACCCCTAACCAGCGTTCTGTCAAATTCACTCGGGTAATCATCACTATCGTCAAATTGAAGTACCCGACGAATGACCTCAACATCAATCGTGATAGGAAGCTGATTAATTATAGCTTGAACCCAATTATTTTCCTCAACATATACCGCCGTGGTCCAAAACTGCCTGTTTATACTAAGATACACCTTAGGTTTAGCAGTGATTGCATAATTTATCTTCGATCGACGTAAGAAAGTCAACATAGCTCCGAACGTCCTTAAATCATTCACGTCGTGATCAACATAAGCACAGATGTTGTGCTTCTTATCAAACGGTAATAAAATCATTTCAGCTTGTTGATCTGGTTGTTGTGGTTGTTCTTGACGAGGTTGTTCCTGTGGTGGTTGATGTTGTTGTTCTTGATTAGCCATGTTTAACTATATAAATAAAAACGAATATGAGAATAGATATCACCATATATAATAAAAAGATATGTGTAATTAATCTAGTTACGTGTATTAGACGATTTAAATCCTTTAATTAAATTAAATGAATATTAAATTTATCTAAAAAATTAGTTAAAAAATTTATTTATTTTTTATTTTTTTAAATGTCATTAGTTAAGAATCATACTGATTCGTTATACACAGATAACGAATCAGGCGATTCGCTATCAAGTAAATACCTTAACGAACTAAACCTAGCGAATCACTAATTAATTTTAACGAACTAAACTCTAGTTCATTATATTTTAAGCGAATCAAACTCTGATTCGTGTAACATCTTATTCGCTAAGCTAGTTCGTGTAGAATCTTAACGAATTGGACACGAAACAGTTCCAATTCACTAAGACTAACGAATGGTCAGAATTAAGACTTGTTCTTTGACTTCTCAAAGTCAAGGTCAAAATTAACATGAACAACAATAGTCAACATCTTAAACCCAGATACAATTAGGCCAGAACTATCGTTGAACCATCAAGATAATCAGCTCGTTGAGCTCAGAAACACACTAGTGAATGTAGGTGAATGAGATTGAGACTCATTACCTAAATGTACTAAGGATCAAACGAACCAACAGTAAACATCAATAACACAAACAATAATTAACCCAGCAAACAATAATCAAATGTTGATTAGAGTCCACCAAGGGTGTCGGAAAGTGATTCCGATCATAATGATATCAAAATCATACAATTATGAACATAAATTATACACAAAAGAGTTTCAAAAGTTCAAAACTCTAAAACCCCTAAAAGTTCATAATTTAGCAGTCAATACATGACCATTGTTGACGAAATAGATATCGCCAAGAACAGTTATACCTTAGAAACTCAAATCGATCTTTGAAGTATTCAAACGGAAATGTTGAATTTTCAGAGAGAATTTGAATAGGTTTCTTAAAGATGAAGAAAGAAGACGAACAGTGGAATACTATTCGTTTTCTTGTCTTATATATCAATGCACAAAGCCCTAGGCACAACTTGCACGAATCAAACGATTCGTTTAATTTAAAGTTAGCGAATAAGCCCATTCGCTAACTCATTCGTTACCTTATGAGGGCGAATCGTTACTTGATTTGTTAAATAAAAGGTAGCGAATCAGGACATGATTCGTGTCATGATTCGTTAAATATGCATAACGAAGAGATGATTCGTTACAGAGTGCGGAAGCGAATTAGGTTAGCGAACCAGAAGGTAGTTCGCTATGAATCACCTAGTTCGTTATCCATACATAACGAATGGGATTTTAGCGAATTAAACACTTTTATTTAATTATTTAATTTTAAATTAAATAAAAAAAAATTAAGGAATTAAATAAAGAATTAAATAAATTAAGAAATTAGGTTATCGAGAAACCCTTTTATCCCGACAACCAATTATGTTAAAATAAATTGTTTCAGATTTCCGAAACATAACTTAAACATTTATTTATTTTATTTTTTTTAAAAGAAGACGAATTATTTTTGATATTTTGTAAAAATTAAAGAATTAAAGAATGTATTTACAAAAGAATATCCAAACCTTTAAAACAGTACATATTTTTGTATTTTTGTCGAGTTTGAGCAGAGAATCATATTGACCAAATTGCCCTTCCATCACAATTTTATATTTCAGCGATATTATGACTGGCGATAAGTCGGTCATTGGTATTGTTGTCCACATAAATCTAATAACACACATTCAAGTATTTTTGTGATATGATTAAAATTGTTCAATTAAAGCACAGAATATCAGAAACTATCAGCCTCTAATCACGGTTCAAGCTTAATTTGATTTTTGCCAAATCACCCCAACTTGACTTAAACCATTATATTGTTGATCAAAATTTTTGATACCAATTGTAGAAATTTTGAGCAATGCATCAAGTTTCCTTTACTGTGAGTGAGTATGCACGAGTCCATCTGTCGGCTTACATACATTGTATCCCCTGGGGTCCGTTTCTTAATGGTATTAAGACGCACGCAAGGGAGGAACAATTGTATGACTAACAACGGATTTTGATCAAGTCAGTAATTTAAATTGTACGAAGTACAGCGGTGATCAAGTTTAATGACTTTGGGTTTGCTCTAGAAAACGAGTGAAATATTCATGCTTATGAATACCCAGATGGTTAAGCCGCATAAAGACTCACAGTGTACAGAATCTTAATGCTTGTTATTTGCTTTATTTGATTTTTGGGTGATCAACAAATATAAGGCTTGAGTATGACCGGTTATTACATTTCTGCATCCTCACCGAGACTTTTGTTAGAGACTAACACCCCTTTCAATTTGGCATTTCTTTATGTTTATATCACATACTTTACTCTACTGGGTTGTTTTAAGACCTACCAATGCACCAATGCAATTAAGCACACAGTCTTTTAAGCTTACTTTTTGCTGAACTTGGGGTCAAGATAATCAATGTACTATCATTTTCTCTTTTTGCTTCAAAAACTCAAGATTTTAAGGAGCAAAAAATAAAGAAAAGATAAATTTAATCGCCCAGTTAACTTAAGTTAATAAATAAATGGCTAACCATCAATTCACAAGTGAATCATAGGACCAAGACATGCAAGCATGCTTCACAAACTTAAACAACCGACATAATTTTCGGCGAGAAAATAATCTAAAAACGTCTGCAAAAATCTTTTTGGTTTTTCTCTGTACAACTTTAAAAACACAATATTTTTGTCTTTTTAATTTTCTTATAAACAAAATAAACTTCACAATCTTTTTGGATTTTCAGATTTTTCTGTACAAAACATAAATCACATTCTTTTTGGTTTTTCAAAATTTTAAAATGTTTTTGTTTTTTCTAAATATTTAAAGGAAAAACATTAAAGAACAGAAATCACAATATTTTTGAAGCGTCTGCAAAAATCTTTTTGGTTTTTCTCTGTACAAACGAAAACACACTCTTTTTGTATTTTTCTAGATTTTCACCCCCTAAAACCAAAATAAATTTTAAAAGAAAGAAATGACAGAAAAATAAAGATAATCATCCCTGTTTAAGGATATCAGCGAGGGTCTTCAATCCGTTTAAATCAAGCAAAAATTTAAAACGCGTTTTGTCAAAAGCTTTAGTAAACAGATCGGCTTTTTGAAAATCAGTATGTACTTTCTCAAAATCAATTAATTTCTTTTCATAGCAATCCCGTATAAAATGATATCGAATTTCGATATGTTTCGTTTTAGGATGTTGTACGGGATTCTTGGTGATACTAATAGCAGAAGAATTATCAATCAAGATGGGAGTAGTAAGAAATTTCAAACCGTAGTCGCGAAGATGTTGTTGTATCCACAAAACCTGGGAACAACAACTCGAGGCTGCAACATACTCAGCTTCAGCGGTTGAAGTGGAGACCGTTGTCTGCTTCTTACACTGCCAGGAAACAAGTCGGTTTCCTAAAAATTGACATCCCGCAGTCGTTAATTTGAAGTTGATCTTGCATCCTTCATAATCTGAGTCGGAGTAGGCAGTAAGAAAGAACGTATCATCCTTGGGGTACCACAACCCGATGTCTGGATTTCCCCTCAAATACTGATGAATTCTCTTGAATGCAGCTAGGTGAGTCACTTGTGGACTTGCTTGATACCTAGCACAAAGACAAACAGCAAACATAATATCAGGGCGAGAAGCCGTTAAATACATTAGAGAACCAATCATAGCACGATAAAGGGTTGGATCAACAGAATCCTCCAATTCATCCGGTGATAAATTGTGAGCCACTGGAAGAAGAGTAGAAAGGATTTTGCTGGCAGAAATCTTGAATCGGCTCAAGACGTCATTCACATACTTAGTCTGATGAATAAAAATTCCGTGAGCAGACTGGTGAACCTGCAACCCTAAAAAGAAATTCATCTCTCCCATCAAGCTCATCTCGAACTTTGTTTGCATGGACTTCTCGAACTCCTTACACAATATGTCGTTTGTAGACCCAAAAATAATATCGTCAACATAAATCTGGACTAGAAGAAGATCATCACCAACAGTCTTATGAAATAAAGTGCAGTCAACAGTTCCTTGTTTGAAGCCATTATCAGTCAGATGGTCGGCGAGCGTGCCATACCAAGCTCTCGGGGCTTGATGTAGACCATACAGAGCCTTGTTTAAATGGTAAACACGGTCTGGATAATCATGATCTTCAAAACCAGGTGGTTGTTGGACAAACACTTCCTCGTGTAATTCACCATTGAGAAAAGCACTCTTAACATCCATTTGATAAACCTTGATATTCTTATAAGATGCATAAGCCAGAAAGATTCGAATCGACTCTAATCTTGCAACTGGAGAATATACCTCTGTGTAATCAATACCCTCTTGCTGATAAAAACCTTGCACCACTAAACGTGCTTTATTTCTGACAATCACCCCTCGATCGTCCTTTTTACACTTAAATACCCACTTAGTCGGAATAGCTTTCGTAACTCTAGCAGGTTTGTCTATTAAATCCCAAACACCCAATCGTGCAAACTGCTGTAATTCCTCTTGCATAGCATCTACCCAAGAAGGATCTTCAAGTGCCTTACGAGCTGTAGTTGGCTCAACTTGAGATAGAAAGCAATTGAATTTAGCAGCATTCGTGATTCCCGAAGAATGTAAATTAGTGTAAGCACATAATATGTTATTGTCACTTGACGAAGCAACTTGATGACGTGTACGAACACCCACATCAAGTTCTCCGATGATGTTTTCCTGTGGATGATATCCATGAATCCGAAGAGTGGGATTCTCAGGAACAACAACATTATCAAATAAGTTAGTGTAATGTTCACCCAACTCTGGAGATAAAACATTATCACTGTCAAGATCAATAACTTGAACTTCAGCTTGATCATCATCAGAAGAAGTAGAAACAGTATCAATAGCAACTGGAGAAACAACTGGAGAGTCTTCAGTTGGAGCATCTGGTTGAGCATCAACTGTATTAGAACTTGAAGAACCTGGAATATTCAATTGATCTTCAAAGTATGCTCTAACTAGATCTTCATCGATGTTTTCAGTCGAAGGAGTAAAAGAATTAAATAAACTATCGTACTCAAACATCCAGTCTGGACCTTTCCCTTGAGGAGGGGTTGTGTACTTTTGATAGTCCACATGGTACCATTCTTCAACAAAGCCAGATGTGAAATTAAAAACCCTTTTCTTTGGAGATGCATATCCCAAGAAATACCCTTCGATAGATATTCTTCAAATTTACCCGAATCCTTCTTCAACATTGTACATGGACACCCAAATGGTTCCAGGTACTTTAAATTAGGTTTTCTATTATTTAAGATCTCGTAACTTGTTTTCTTGAGTCGTTTCACTGTTAGAACCCGATTAAGCGTATAACAAGCTGTATTCACTGCCTCATTCCAAAATTGAACCGGAAGCTTTGAATCAGCGAGCATTGTACATGCAGCTTCAATCAGAGTTCTATTTTTCCTTTCAGCAACACCATTTTGTTGAGGTACATAAGGTGCACTATATTCTCGGTGAATTCCCTTTTGAATACAAAAGAAATCCAATATAGTGTTTTTGAATTCAGTACCATTATCACTTCGGATTCTCCTCACCTTTTGTTTATACAGTGATTCGATCTTAGTAATAAGGTTTTGTACAAAAACTGGTGTTTGATCTTTTGAGCTCATAAATAACACCCATGAATATCTTGAATAATCATCTGTCACTACCAGATAATACCAGTCTCCAGAAATACTCGCACGATTCACTGGACCAAACAAATCCATATGAAGTCGTTCAAGAGGAGTATCAATGGAATTCAATAACTTAGAGGGATGTATCTTCTTCTTCTGCTTGCCCTTTTTGCATGCAACGCAGTGATCAAATAACTTAAAATTCTTTAACGAGACACCCTCAACTAAGTCATTTGCCATTAAATAATTCATCTTTCTGACATGTATGTGACCCATTCTACGATGCCATAGAATCGAGTCTTTCTCGGTTGCTTTCGAGACAAAACATGTTTCAATTGATGTTGATATCTTAGAACTCATATTTAAGACATAAATATCATTTGATCGTGGTGATCGCATGACAACCATGTCCTCGGGAATAACATAACCCGGTTTCAAGATAAGACACTCTTTGTCAGTAAATATCGTAGTGTATTTTTTATCACAAATTTGCGATACACTCAATAAGTTATGATCAACCTTGTCGCAATAATTCACTTTCTCTAACGTAATGTGACCATTTGAAACTTCACCCTCTTGTGTGATCATGCCCCCAGAATTCCCAGCAAACGCTACATAACCCCCTTGAATATTTCTTACGTTGGTTAATAGGTTGAGATTCCCAGTGATATGATGAGAACATCCGCTATCCACGATCCATTTTTCACCAGAAATGGTCATGGATGAACCCTACACACAAACAAAAGTGATTAGTTCAAAAAGGCAGCCCAGGCCTCAGTCTTGGGCACCTTTTGATTTTCTCTTTGATCATTAACTTTAACAGATTTCAATTGTTGTTCAGCCACTTGTGAATAAGTTACTGGCTTCCTAGACTTTCATCTTAAATAAACTGCCTGAACAATATTTGAATTCTTGTTTTGACATATAGGTTCAGTTGGAATGAATTTTGGTTTCACTTGACCGTGTGTCTCATTGACATGAAGAACCTTTCGAGGATTCACATCGGAGAACAAAATATGAGTATCATCAGCATACGACACAGGTCGTTTCAGAATCTCCTTGACCACTGGAATTGGCTTAGATTTGTCCTTGATAAAAGGATGAAGATTCTGATAGTTCTGTTGACTACAATTCTTCACAACATGACCTTGTTGACCGCATAAAAAACAAAGTCGCATGTTTACATGATGATGTTTAGAAGTAATTGGAATAAATGAAACAGAAGATTGATGATGACTCACATTTTTAGTCATGCTCTTAGCAAACTCATCAGATAAGTCAGATTTCTTCTTTAAATAAAAATCTAAATTAGAACTGTTTGAAAAACTTTTTAGTGTATCTGTTCCAGTTGACTTAACAAAGTTAATCTTCTTAGCTTGTTTTAAAAATTGTTTTGCCTTAGTCAAAGGATCAGATTCAACTGATGTTTTTGTTTGAGCATACACACGTTCAAGTTCTTGAATTTTTGAAGTTTCATTGACAAAAACACTCTCAATAAGTTCAGGTTTGATAATACTTATTGGAATATCTTTTTCAGTGAACATTTTATCCATTCCCTTTAACTTAAAAACTCTAGCTGAAGAAGACTTAGAACTCGGAGGATTAATGAAATGCATTAAGTCCTCATCAGAAATCTTTGGTTTAACTGACTTCTTTGTCCTCACTGGTTTAGTTTTCACAGTTTCTTCCTTGTTTATCTGAGACTTGAATGAACTATACACAGCTTTCTCAAACTCTTGAGGTTCGCAAAGAATATGATTATAACTAGGAATGTTCTTATTCTTGTGTATAATCTCAGGTTCAAACAAATCTTCAATAATTACCTTGTCAACATTTTCAACAAAGACCTTTTTACTTTCCACATGAGAATTTTGAGGAGCAACTTGGGGTTTGACAATTTCAGTTTTAACCATCTTAGGTTTTTCAGAAATCACAGATTCCTTTTGAATCAAATCCTCTTCTTTTCTTGCAAAAGGATTAATTTTATAATCATTATGAAAAGGTGGTGGAATTTCAACAAAACCAATACCTTTCTTGGAATCTTTTTGTTTTCCAGATACTTCAATAATTTGATTCAACAGAAAAGATGAATTCCAAAATTTCCCCAATTTGTTCTTCAACTCAAGAACCTCATTCTCAAGCGCAGTTATCTTAGAACGATGTTTCAAGATTTCTTGAAACTTTTGGTCATTAATGGTCATTTACACAGATAACTCGTCTTTGAGATCGTGGTTACTTGTCGACAATGAGTCAATCTTTTCTCGAGATCTCCTTTGAGATTCAAGAGATTGTCGATAAGTATCCTTAAGAGAAGCAATTTCTCTTATAATATTATCATTTTGATTTTTCAATGCTTCTAACTTAGAGTTGTTAGATTCACAGTCAACACATGATGATTTAACAAATGAAGTAGTAGACATAGAATTACTAACCTCATTGATCTTGGCCATGCAAGCAAACATTGATTCAGAAGGCTTGTCGCAAGAGTCGTCAGAATCAGATCCAGAATCATTATCGGAAGACATCACACTACCAGTAGCATCTTGACAATCTTCATGTAACCCAAACATAGCCAAATTTGCTTGAACATCATTGCATAGTAGCCGTTGTGACCAATCATTACCATCTGCTAACATTGCTTGTGTTGTAGCAGAAGATGGTTTCTTTTCAGCATCACTTCCTCGTGGTGAAGAAGCATTTTGACTTTGACCACGAGGTCCAGTGTATTCTTTCCTTGGCTTATCATCTTGACAATTATAACACTTTACTTTTAATTTATCAAAACCCAACTTCTTGTTTAAAGCTGGAAGATCTTTTCCAGTTCTCTGCATGAATATTTTAACTTTACGAACGATCATCGCCATGTTCCATTTCAAATCCATGATTTCTAGATCATCTGGATCTATCTGATCATAGTCCTCATCTGTTAAATCACTTGTGGCATTTTTACTACTCACTAAGTTTTCATATGAAGACATAAAAGCCGTCAGAAAAGCAAAGTTTTGCTCAGCTTCCTTCATATTAACACTAGGTGGTGTAGCAAATGGATTTGTACTTGTCGAACTTCCAGAACCACCCGAATTACCAGCAGAGTAAAAACAAGCTTTTGGATCATTAAACATTGTTGATTCTTTTTCACTTGCCGCATGAGTAAGAAAAGCAGTGATTGGAGAGATTGTTGAACTGAGAGGCATACTTCCACCATAGAAAGCTGGATCTTGATTTTCTTTGGAGGATTTTTGACACTTAAGATCATATTCTCTAGATTCGATCTTTTGTATAAATTCAAGTGCCGTCAAGTCTTCATTCAGAAAATAATCATTCTCTTTCAAAACCATTAGAAATGTTGAGTAGGAACTTGGAAGCACACTCTTGATAGTGTCAATTTTATCTCTTTCAGAAATTTCCATTTTCATCTTGTCCATTTCAGCAATTAAATGACTAAATCTTGTAGTCATCTCTTCAACTGTTTCTCCTTTCAATAAATTAAAGTTTCGAAATTGAAACTTGAGCATCACTTTCTTACTTTCAGCTGTGTTTCCCATACTTCTCATACGCAGATGTGGAAATAAAGATGCACATCTCTTGATACTACCAACTTGATGAAAGATATTTTCTGGTAAAGCCATAGTCAAAGTAGAATATGCTTTTATCTCGATTTCTAAAGCTTTCTTCTCTTCTTGTGAGTATTTAGAAACAACTTTAGGAGTATACCCAATAATATCATCACCAATCATTGGTGCAACATAAACTTTATCAAGACAATATGAGCAGTCAGGATGAACAGATCCCAAATGTGCACGAAACCGAGGTTCCCCTTGGCGAAGTCACTGAACTTCATAAATCTTGGACATTTAGAATGTGAACCTATCTCGGTATCAAGTTGCAACATCTGTTGCATCAACATATTTTGAGACGCTAATGCATACATACCAGCCATCTTTGAAAATCGAATCAAATAATGAAGTATCTTAACGAATCAATGAATAACTATAGCGAACTGTGAACAGTTGTAGCGAACCGTAACAGTTGTAGCGAACTATGAACAGTTGTAGCGAATCAATCCTTAATAAAATTAAGACTGATCAATAACGAAGTCAACTTAACGAATCAAAAGTCAACATAACGAGTCAACTTAACGAATCACAAATAAGGTTAACGAATCACTCAAATGACGAAACAGATAACGAATGTAATGAAGGTTTAACGAATCACAAGTCAACTTAGCGAATTGACCAAATGAATTGACCAAGTCAACTTAACGAATTGACCAAGTCAACTTAACGAATTGACCAAACGAATTGACCAACTCAACTTAACGAATTGACCAAACGAATTGCACATGATTAGTTTAGCGACTCAGATGATAATCAGTAACGAATCTCCAACATAAACTTAGCGAATTAAGATAACAAATCAGCTACAGTTGATAGCGAATCAACACTGTAGCGAATTATACTATAACGAATCAGGTTGTTACAACCGTTTGTAACAAACTCTGACACCTTATGCCACGTGGAAAAGGTTGTTATGACACAAATCCCAAGAAGAACACGTGTCACATGAATCAGTTAATCTAGTTAACGAACTAGATAACACGAATCAATAACTCACACGAACTGACTAACGAACAAGGTAGCGAATTAAAACTGTTGATAACGAATCAAAGATAAAAATATAGCGAATCACCAGGAAGAAGATAACGAATCACATTCATCTTCAAATCTTCAAACCTTCAAACGAAATTCCAGAAATTATGAAGATTAAACCCAGAAACTTAATAATACCAAATCTGTAATACACCTTCGTTACTCAATCAAATTGCACAAGTAAACTACCAAAATACTCGTAAACCAATTCCGAATCCAATACACAAAACCTCGTAACCAATTAACACCTTAATCAATCCAAATTAACCAAAAATCACACCCCTGTTTCGGACTCAAACCGAAATTAAAACCAAATAACTCAAATCCAAATCAAACCTCAATTCCTCTTAACTAAATCTCAACAATACCTTAATCAACACAAATTCACTCTAATTCGTCCATAATTCATCCAAATCAAATACCAATTGATTCAAAATCAAACAAAAACCAAAAACTAACAAAAATGGAATACTTATAACACCAAATCAAGTGTACAACGAGCACCAACAGCTCTGATATCACTTGTTTGATCTTCCCGTATACATCAATCAATAACAATAAACACAGATCTCAGATCTGTATATAAGATTAATACGAGTAAGGATCTAGCTCATAATTAACATAGATTTAGTGTTGTATGTATGTGTATACATTATCATTAAGTTATCAATATTGTTTGTATAGTATTAGGTGAAGCTTTTTAGAGATCTAGGCTCTGAAAACTTAACATTCAAAAAGCTTACATTAACGTGAACAGTAGTTCACTATATATAGAAGGCGATTTGGTTCGCTAACATTCCCTAGCAAACCAGCTTCCCCTTCGTTACATAACTTAACTTAACGAACCACCCCCTGATTCGTTAACATCCCCTAACGAATCAGGAGGGAATACATTATAATGTCTTAGTTCGCTAACATCTCTAGCGAACTAGACTTAACCTTAACGAACTAGCCTTAGTTCGCTAACATTCCTAGCGAACTAGACTTAAACTTAACGAACTAGTTCAAAATAAACATTAAATATTACATAAATCATCAAATACACATTAACGATAAACACAAAGACTCTAGACGCAAAACCGTGCACTAACACTACCCGGTGAAGATAACTTATGCAAAGTATACCCGGAAGACCTGTTTTTACACTTAGCATAGTTTTGAATATGTATTGTTTATTTAGGGTTTCTAAATGGAATGACAGCTGTCTGGAGGTGTCAGGCCTATAAAAGGAATATTTTAGGGCACGCCTCCTACGGATGACAGACGGACAAGCCAATTAATATTGAGAGAATATTCGTTGAGCGTGGTGGCTGTCATAGAATAGTACGAATATAGCTTTTCATCCAAGAAACCCTAAATCTATTAACGTTTGTATGACTTGTTTATATGAATGGAAATCTTTTGAGTGATTCTTGTGTGTTAGTTACCTTTTGTTAATCTTTTAGCAACTACACTGTTTGTTTCTGATTCCGCCTTAAACAAACGGTTTTCTTTCCTAAAATAGCAACCGTCATTAACTCTCTTGTCGACACATTTATTGTGTGAGTTATGACTTGATTGTGATTGTGAGTGATTATTCGGGACCGACAAGTGGTATCAGAGCTTGTTTGTTGCTGATTTGGGTAAAAAATTTGTTGCTGATTGAAGATCTGTTGAAGAACAATGACGTAAGCAGAACACTGTTTCATTGAAGAGTGACGTCAGCTGCTCTGTTCTTCATTTCCGTCCAGATCTGCATATTACTGGTGTTTTTTTTACTTAATTCGTTTAAAGTTCTCATCTTTATTACTTAATCTTTCTCTAATCTGACCAGATACATCATATCTGAAGATCCGATTCTCAGATCTGATTATTTTCAATATCTGTTTTTACTAATTAACTGATTCTGCTTTTCAAAATGTCTGGTTACGAAGACCAAGAGGTTTCTACTAATAAGATTCATAGACTTTATGGATAGGAAAATTTCACGAAATGGAAATTCTTATTTGAAGCAGCTGTTTGCTATAATGATGTGGATATGCGGAATTCGATTAAGAATGGTCCACAAGATACTACTGAAAGTGCAAATGCAAATGCAACTGCAGCTGTGCATGAAAGATTGAGGAAGGTGGATGACAGGGCCTTAGCCATGATCAAGCTAGGACTGTCTTGGGAGATTTTGACCAAGGTTGCTCATCACACAACTGCTAAGGCAATGTATGATGCAATCCTTGATATGTATGAGGGTAACACTGAACTGAAGAACATAAAGAAACAAAGGCTCAAGAAACAGCTAGAAAGATTTAAGAACAAGGATGGAGAAAGATTGAAGTCAATTCTAGAAAGATTTCTAGAAATTGTGAATGAGCTAAGAACAACTGACTATGTGATGACCTACTTTGACTTGAAAACCAAGTTGCTCAATTCAATGCCAAAGGAATGGGACACTGCCTGCAAGTTCATTCTTCAAAAGCCCAACTTTAACGATTTAAAGGTGGATGATGTAGTCTACTTCCTTCAGGCTGCTGACATTGAGATGATTGAGAACAAAATGATCAAAGAAGAGAAGCCATGTTTCCAGGTGACCAATGCTCTCATTGAACCTATGGGAAACCTGTCAACCAAAAACCAACAACAGATTCCCATCATAGAGGAACCAATTGAACATGGTGTTGATACACTAAAGCTTTTATTGGTGGTAGCTCAAGCAACCCAGGAAACCAATCAAGGTTCAATGTCCAACTCTTAGAAGACAGTGATTCAGCCTCAATGGCAAGTGGACATGCACCTTTTGTTGGTGGAAATGGAAGTCATGGATCTAATTACCATGCATTGCTCTCAATGTTCACTAAATCTTATAATGCTTTTGTAGCAAAGAATATGGTTCATACCAGCATTGTTCAAGATGATTTAGAGCAGATAGATGCTGATGATTTGGAGGACATGGATTTGAAATGGCATGCTGCCATGTTGGCTCTTAGAAGCAAAAGGTTGTACAACAGGACTGATAGATCGCTTCTATCAGGGCCAAATGAAAGAATTGGCTTTGGCAAGTCAAAAGCCATCTGTTATAATTGCCAACAGCCAGGTCAATTTGCCAGAGAATGCAACATACCAAGAAACTTTCAGATGAATTAGTTCCAGAATCAGCCAAGAAATCAGCAGCAACAGTACCAACAAAACTAGCAAAGAAATAACAATTTCAACAACAATCCCAACAACTTCAACAACTATAATCCCAACTTCAACAACTTTCAACAGCCTCAAATGAACAATCAAAAAGTTGTGCCTCAAAATCAAAATTCTCAAAGAAACAACAACCAAAACCTTCAAACTGCTCCAACTAACTCAAACAAAACCAATCAAAATCAACCAAGAAATCAAGGGAATGTAGCTTTGGTCGCACAACAAGAGGGTGATTTTGACTGGAGCAACCATGAAGAGGACATATCAAGAGCAAATGTTGCTTTGATGGCTATTGCTGAAAAGGAGGCTGGAACATCATCTCAGGTACACTCTACTTCTACCGTTGATTTACATGAAACTATAAATGAGTTCACTATAAAAGTAGGCAAGCTGGTGGGTGAGTGTTTTAGAAAACAAAGTATCATCAATGGGTATGAGGCAAGTGATTTGATCAATGAAGAGAAAATTAAAAGTTTGGAAGATGACTGTATGAGCAGTTATAGAGCTCAAAAGAGATACATTACTGAGATAGATGGACTGAAGAAGATGATAGTTGAGGTGAAAGTGCAGGACACAATACTGCAAATTGAGATTGATTTTCTGAAGAATTTGGTTTCCACAGGAAACATATTTGGTATCTTAAACCAAGTGAAAGAAGAAGACAAGTGTAATGCAGTTCCACCACCATTCAACAACAACTTTGTACCTAAAGTTGACAAAGAGAAGAGAGATGCATATCTACAACAATTCAGAGATGCCTTTCAAGATAAAGAAGAATTTGTTGATCTTTACATGAATGTTGAGGTGATTGAACAAGGAGAACTTGTGGTAAAGGAAGAAGTGAAAGAAGAAAAGTCAATTAGAGTGCAAGTCTCTGAAGATGATTTTGATTCTGATGATCTGAATGCAGATGACTTAAGTGACTTGAGTGATTAGATCATTGATGAAGAAATCAAAGCTGCTGAAAGGGGAAGAAGATTGAAGAAACCAGAATCAATTGACAAACTTCCATTGTATCCACCTGTCACACAAGAATGAAGAAACAAAATGAAAGAATAAAACGAGAGCATATGTCTTTTGACATATGTGAGAAGAAACAGATAAGCTACAATGCAGTAAGGACACCAAGCAAGGCTGTATTGGAAAGGATAAAGAGCAACAATAAGAAAAGGTGACTGAAACAATTGATGTTGAAAACTTTATCCCTATTTATCTAGTTTTCTCTAGTCATGAGGTGTTTGATATTGGGGAAGTGGAAACTTTGGAAGAATATGAGAAGAGGTAGACAAGACATAAGGAAAGCATAGATGAAGAACCTTTGATTATGAAGAAAATTGTCTTTGTTAAAAGCAAGATTGAAAGACAAGATATCAAGATTGAGGAATTTGTTCCTTTCTCAATTGATTTTGATGGTTTAAAGAATCAGGAGACACTTGGAGTCAAAGCACCTAGACCAAGTGAAAGGTTTAAGAAAGCAAGTGATCATGAAAAATACAAGGGAAAAGTTTGGTGCAAGAAATGTGATGAGTATGGTCACCACACTGATTCTTGTAATGAGAGATTCAACTTCAAACCTTTTCATGTCCCATATGAGACAATGTATGGACAAAACTTTGTTCTCTACAAGCAAAAGTATGATGCTTACCTGGGAAAAGGGAAGGTGTGTGGAAGAGAGACCATGAGTGAAGATATGTTGAAAGCCAAAGTAGAGACAAAGAAAGAAAAGAAAACTGATATCAATGCTAGGAAAAATATGACTACATCAGTAAGAAGAAGCATGTCTCTTAAGAAGTCTGAAAAGGATGTCAAGAAGAATGTTCAACCATTAAGAATTGTCCCCAAAAAAGACACAAAATCAGTAAAGTCTGATGATTCTCATGGATCACCAAGCAGTGAGAAGACAAGAAACAAGAGTGTCTTTTCTAGAAAGAAACCAACAGACCTGACTGGTGATGAAATGTTTCTTTTGAAACATGGTCATGAACCTCAAGGATTTCTTTGGGAACCTAAGGTTGAAGCAAAGGTGGAAGAGTTTGCTGATGTAAGAGATTACTCAGAAAAGAAAGACTATGTTGTTCAAGAATGTGATAGTGCACTGAGAGATTCCAAGAACACAACTTCATTTGTGAAAACTCCAAGAGAGTGTGGTTATGAAACTGACAATTCAGATAATCTTGAGTTGACACATGAAGATCCTGAACCCATAAGACTCACACCCAATGCTGCTACTGAAAATGAATATGATGATCTGCAAGTTGAAATAACTTGCACTTCAACACTTAACTAATCAACTTCTTTGATTTGTGCAGGAACAGTCCACTCCACTGAATGAAGTGTGGTATTTGGACAGTGGATGTTCTAGGCACATGACTTATGACAAGAGGTCACTTATTAATTATGAAGAGAAGTTTGAATGTCCAGTGGCATTTGACAGTGATGAGAATGGAGGAAAGATAGTGGGAAAGGGAATATTAACAAATGGAAAAGTATCATTAGATAATGTATTCTATGTTGAGGGACTACAATATAACCTGTTGAGCATATCACAGATGTGTGATAAGGGTTATAAAGTTGGTTTTGATGACTCACATTGTTTCACTTTAAGATCTGAATTTGTGATCCCACCTGACATGATTATGATGATGGCACCAAGAAATGGCAACTTATATGAGCTCAACATGAAAGAAGCTGTTTCAAAAGGTGGTACATGTTTTGTTTCCAAAGCCACTGAAAATGAGTCAAAATTGTGGCATAGGAAATTGTGTCATGTGAATCTGAAAAACATGAACAAACTTGTGAAGGGTGAGCATGTAATTGGTTTACCTACAAGGGAGTTCAAATTGGATGATAACTGTATTTATGCCAAAAAGGCAAACAGCACAAGTCATCTCATAAGACAAAACTCATCAATTCAATTGATCAAGTTCTTGAATTACTTCACATGGATCTCTTTGGTCCTGTGAGTGTCCCAAGCATTGGAAAGAAAAGATATTGTCTAGTGATCATTGATGATTATTCAAGATATACTTGGGTTTATTTTCTGAGTACAAAAGATGAGACTGCAGAGTTGATTAAGGGATGTGTGACAAGGATTGAGAATCAACTGGATAAGAGGGTTAAAGTGATGAGAAGTGACAATGGTACTGAGTTCAAAAATGGAGTGATTGAAGAATTTTGTGCAGAAAAGGGTATACTACAATAATTCTCAGCTCTTAGAACTCCTGAACAGAATGGTGTTGTAGAAAGAAGAAACATGACACTCATTGAATTTGCAAAAACCATGCTAGCAGATGCTAACTTACCAGTTACATTTTGGGCAGAAGTCATTAACACAGCCTGCTATGTTCAGAATAGGGTACTTCTCAACAAAAGACACAACAAGACTCCATATGAAATTTTCTTTAATAGAAACCCGTACATCAAGTTTCTCAAGCCTTTTGGATGCAAATGTTCACTTTTTAACACCAAGGACTATTTAAACAAGTTTCAAGCTAAATCCTTGGATTGCTTCTTTGTTGGATATTCTACACACTCAAAAGCCTATAGGGTATATGTGAAAGACCATTTGAGTGTCATTGAATCATCTGATATTATCTTTAATGAGAATCAGTTCAACACAGTTGATGGTGTAACATGGTTGTTTGATCTTGAAAAATTGATAAAGTCCTTCAAGATTTATCCTGAAGACTTTGATGATTCATTCTACAAGACCAGTGTGATTGAAGAGAAAAAAATATACATTGGACTTAGAAAAATTATGGAAGAAGGTTGCTACTAAAGAAAAGAAATATACATTTATTAAGGATCTCTAAAGTGAAAGTGTTGAGCAAGTTCAAGACAATTGTCAAGAGAATAATCAAAGTCCTGAACAGGATCATGCAGAAAACATCCAAGACAATCAAGAGGTGCAAAATGATCAAATTCAGAATGAGGGAAACCCAAGCAACCAAACAAGTGAAGAAGAAGCTGTATCAACAACAAGGTTTCAAGATCTGTTTGAGAGATTGAATATGGGAAACAATGGTGCATCCACTTCAAGACAGAATAATGAAGAAGCACCAGAGTTTCATGATGCTAAAACTGAATTGATCATTGAGGAACCGGATCTCAATGAATCAAATCTTGACACAAATGTGTCTGCTGATGTGATAGTTCAAACCCCTTATGTTGAAAAGAATTATCCTTCTGAAAACATCATTGTAGATATACATGAAAGAGTTACAAGAAGTCATTCTGAATCTGCAAACATCTGTTTGTACTCCTGCTTTCTATCCCAAATAGAACTAAAGAACATTGTTCAAGCACTAAAGGACAACAGCTGGGTAGAAGCAATGCAAGAGGAGTTGTCTCAATTCAGAGATCTACATGTTTGGGATCTTGTTGACAAGCCAAGAAATAGATATGCAATTTGAACAAAATGGGTTTTCAGAAATAAAAGGGATGAGAGGGGTATTGTAATTAAGAATAAAGCTAGACTTGTTGCACTTGGATGCCCACAAGAAGAAGGGAATGATTTTGAGAAAGTCTTTGCACCAGTTGCAAGACTAGAAGCCATAAGAATTTTTCTTGCTTATGCTGCCTCAAAGAATATCAAGGTATTCCAACTTGATGTCAAATATGCATTTCTAAATGGAAAGATTGATGAAGAGGTGTATGTTGCTCTACCACCAGGTTTTGAGGATCATGTGTATCCTAACAGGGTGTATAAGCTAAACAAAGCCTTGTATGGATTGCATCAAGCTCCTAGAGCATGGTATGATGAGCTGTCAAACCATATTCTTGAAAATGGTTTCCAAAGGGAAGCTAATCTACAAAAAGAGAGGATCAGATTTGCTGTTGTTACAAGTCTATGTGCATGGTATCATCTTTGAGTCAACCAATGAACAAATGTGTATGGAGTTTGAAGGGGTGATGAAATCTAAATACAGTATGAGCTCTATGGAAGAAATGAACTTCTTTCTGGGACTGCAGTTTCAATAGAAAACTGACGGGATTTTCATTTACCAAACTAAATATGTGCAGGACATTCTGAATAAGTTCAAATGTCATGAATTCAAAATAACTTCAACTCCAATGGACATAAAAGAAAAGATGATAGGTGATGAAAAGGGGGAGCCTGTGGATGAGCATGAATATAGAGCCAAAATTGGATACCTGATGTACCTAACTGCTACAAGACCTGACATTATGTATGCTGTTTGTGTCTTTGCAAGATTCCAGTCAAGTACAAAAGTTTCTCACATGAATGCAGTCAAGAGAATCTTTAGATATTTGAAAGAAAGACCAGACTTGGGGATTTGGTATCCAAAGAACCAGTCATTTGATTTGATTTCCTACACAGATAGTGATTATGATGGCTGCAACATGAGCAGGAAGTCAATCTCAGGTGGATGTCAATTTCTGGGAGACAGGCTAGTGTCATGGCAATGCATGAAGCAGACAACTGTGTCAATATCTACTGCAGAAGCTGAATACATTGCTGCATCTGCTTGCTGTGCTCAAGTTCTCTGGATTCAGAACCAAATGCTGGACTATGGTTTGAATTTTCTGAACAGTCCTATTTTTATTGATAATACTGCTGCATATTTTACTTTTAAGAATCCAGTTCAACATTCAAAGACTAAGCACATTGAGATCAGACATTATTTGATAAGATACTGTAGTGAAAAATGTTTGATTGAGATGAAAAGAGTTGATACAAGTGATAACTTGGCTGCCCTATTCACCAAACCACTTGAAATAACCAGGTTTAACTTTCTTTTGAAAGCCCTGGGGATGATCAACTCTGATGAGGTCTGATTGAGGATGTGTTCTTGTTGTGAGCCTCTATGTGCTATTTGATTTATTGATAGAGGTCCTGCATATTGAATGTTGTGTGAATGTGCTTGAATATGATACCCGTTTGATGTTAACTGATATGTGCTTAAATGAGTATTTGTGCAAATTAGGTGTCATTGATGCTTATAATTGCTTGTCAGTTAACTGTTTTGATGTCATGATAAGTAGTTTCTTTTCATTGTCAAAATTGATATTTGCCTGTCTGATGTCATGACTAAATGTTTGATTATGTGAGTAATCTGATCTGATGATGCTGTTAGGATAAATTAGACTATACATATTGTGAAATCTGCTTGTTTTAATGATATCATTGATGATCATGATTTGATTATGTTATGCCTGTATTTGTGTCAAAATATGTTTTCATGTCAAAATGTTATGCTAAATTGAAACTGCAAAGAAAAACTTTTTGAACAATAATATTTTGATTACACAGTGCAAGTTGTTAATGGTGCTGAGATATGATAATCTATTCAGTTCAGGCTTTGAAGAATTTTAAGAAGAATTTTTTCATTGAAAAGTTTCAAAAAGTTACTTTTACTTAAAATTATGTCATTTGCTAAAGTTTGAAAGGCATATACTTGTATATGTTTGGTCCTGTCACCTGTTCTCAGAATTGATATGATAGCCATTAACCTGGAAAACTGAAAGCATTTGGGGTAATTGTAACTTGTTTTCTATTCCTTCACTTAAAATTATGTCAATAGCTCTACTTTGAAAGGACATGTATTCTCATATATGTTTGGTCTTGTTGACTACTTGTGGTCAAACAGAACAGCCATTTACCTGACAAATAAGAGATATTGTGGTGTCTGAGTTTAAAACTGTTTTTAAATGGGAAATGATAGTACATTGACTACTTAGCCAATCATATGGTTTTAATAGGCCAAAAGGGCACTTAGTACAGTCATTAACATGTATGGTTGCTTTCTCATGATGTGTAAAATCTAAGGTGATATGAACATAAAGAAACTGCTATGTCTTATGTGGATTTACATTGTTGTCAATGCATGTTCCTATATAAATCTTTCCAAATGATAGGAAGAAAAGTGATTATCCAGTCATACACAAGCCTGTTGGTATTTGGTCACCAAAATGAAATGTCTGATTTAAAAGAATGACAAAAAACAATTGTGAACTACATGAATTTTAAATATTTTATCAACAAAAAGTTGATCAATGTTCACAAAATTTTTTAAAATAAAATGCAAACAAGAGGGTTAATTCTAGAATTATAGGGGTGGAGGCAATCATATAAGTCCTTTAAAATTCTGAATGAAAGGCCCGTAAGTCCGACTAGCGTGGCATGTAAGTCCAACGTTCAACCTCACATATGTTTGTAAATTTGAAAAGAAAAATCTAAGAAATTTTCAAAAATATGTTCTGTCATTTAAAATTTTAACCAAATCCAGGGGGTCAAAGTCAAATTGGGGTGATCTGGAGAAAGCCAAATAAGCCTTGAGAATAGATAAGGAGCATCAGAAAACAACATGTGTTTACGAAATATGCATATTAAATGAAACTTAATCATATCACCAAAGAGATGAAATTCATGTTAAGTCTAGACCTGTTGTTGACCTGTCTATGTTGTCATAATAATGCTGAGAATGAAGTATTGAGAAAGCTACTTAGTCACTATGATCCCATTCCTGAGATCTTTTCAGCAAAAGAATGAAATAGTTTTGAAAAGAATCATGACTGAAATTTGATCTCTAAATGCACCATTTGCACTTAAACAATGATCTTTATTGAAAATTATGTTCATGTTATGGTTTAAGTCAAACAGTGTCGCATTTTACCCACAAATGGTTGATTATGTAATTTCGGGTAAGGTTTGTTGTTTTATAACCTTTCCGGGAAAAATTAGATGTTTTTATCTAAGTTTGTGATTTAGGGTATGCTTTGATGATCTGAAGTTTTTTGGGTAGACTTAACTGTTTAGTTTAGTTCCCAAGCATACTTGATATTTGAATATGGTTTTACTAGAAAGCATTAACAAGTTCAAGTTTTACTAGCACACTTAACTGATCTGTAAGAGATTTGATTTGTTTCTAGCAAGCTTTGCATCTTATATGCTAAATATGATAATTCTAGCATGCTCTTGTATAGTCTGTATTGTCTAGCATACTTTATTGTTTTGTTTAGGAGTACAACTATTTACTAGCAAGCTATTTAATATGTTACTGTTCACTAGCAAGCTTTGTGATTTAGTGTGATATTCTAGCAATCTTTAGTGATTTTGACCATTCTAGCACATTTAGGTGTGTTTTATTGTTTAAATTCATTCCTAGCAAGCTATGTGTTTTTGTGATTATGATTCTTTGAAATTACAAGTGTTTTCGGGTAAACCTTGTTTCCCGGGCACACTTATATTTCGTGCACACTTTGAAGTTTCATATGTTCCCTTAATATACCTTGGTAATTTCAAATTGACTTTCCGAGTACACTTTGTGTTAGGAATCCACTCCTAGCACACTTTGTCTTGAAGGTCTTCGGGCATACTTTGCAATCAAAGTATATTCGACTGAGTATTATGAATAATTTTCGGGTAAGGTTTGCGATAGGCTAAGTCATTCGGGTAAGGTATGTGCTAAGCTGTATTATTATGTTATTCGAGTAAGGTTAGCAATTGGAAGTATGTTTACACTATTCGGGCATCTTAACTGATTCCTAGCAAGGTTGACTACTTGATATTTTATGCTTGATTATTCGTCTTGTGATTCAGTTCTCAGGCAATCCTGTATTTCAAGTAAGCTTTCTTCATATAATTTTAAATATACTTTTAGTAATTGTTAATTGACTAAATCTAGAAAGCTTTGTATGTGGAAGAGACCGGGCAAACCTTGTATATTCTATAATGAACATTTTCAGGCAAGGTTTGATACTTGAATTTTATCGGGTAAGTTTTTCAGGTGTTAAAACTTTTTAATGGATAAGACTATTATATGACAGCTATTAACTCAGTAAACAAAAAAATGCATTTAAAACCCACTTTCAAAAGGTATATAAGATGAAGTGAGAGATGTTTTTCAACATTATTTTCCGTCTCTCTCTCTCCTTCCACTGATTCTCTCTAAAGAAACCTAACCGACTTATCGCATTCATAATAATCCAAACCCTAATTTATCAGCCCTCACAATCCAACTTGGTAAGTGTTAATTAACTGTTTTCCAACACCGATTAAGTGATAATGGGCTCTGATTATTCATGTTTACTAACATCTCTGTTTTATGTGTAGGTTATAAACTTATCGAAGATCAGGTTCTTAATGATATTTCTTTCGTTCTTCTTCTAATTTATAACTTGAAATTAGTTAAAGTTCTGAACTTTTGGACTAATTTCTACTTTGAATGTGTTTGAATATGTTTTTCTTCAGATATGGCGGATAATAACCAACCAAGATATTTCTTTGAACACAAGCACAACATGTGTGCCTTGTTGGAAGTAATTTCGTCAAATGAAGAATTTGTTGTGAGTATAAGATAGGTTCAACGATCCAACAACAATTTTGCTTTGACAAAATGTCCTACTATCTACAGAAATCATTCACTTGATTTTTGGTGATCAGTGAAACTATATGATGATATCAACGGAAGGAGGATAGAAGCCACTGTTGCAAACCAAGAGATACGGATAGACGAAAGGGTGTTGGTACATGTTTGTCAGTAGTTCATAGTCTAGTATTTGTTATCGAGTCTGTAATATAGTTAATGGTTTGTTTATGTTTTGTTTTGTAAACTAGCGAAGTTATCAGCAAGTTCGCTATGGCGAACTTGCTGATTTAGCGAGGTTACTGACAACTTCGCCAGTGGCGAAGTTGTCGTGTTTAAATACACTGTTTCAACCGAAACAGAAGAGGACGTGAGTTAGGGTTTTTGGTTACGCTTTGTTTCGTTTTGTTCTCTGTAACAGTGACTTACTGTCACGTGTTTAGTTATTCAATATAACGTGTTTACCTTATAGCTCGTGTTCATTGTTCGTGTATTCAATCTCTACAATATCTACACTCGTACCTATATACGCAGGGATTCCGCACCTGCGTTGTTAGAGATTTCCCGTGTACGATCCGCGTTCAGGAACCTACAATTGGTATCAGAGCCATCGGCTCGATTGTGAGGTTCGGGATTTCACGCGGGTGTAGATTTCGTTTAATTTCGGGTGTTACCGGGACGAGTTTTTGGTGTGTTTATTCATTCTAGCTACCTACCAGTGTGTTTAAGCCTTTAAACCTTCAAAATTCTCGTTAAAATCCGAGTTTCAGATCTGAACTGTTCTTCGCGTTCATCGGGCGAAGTTGCTGAATTCAGGCGAAGTTGCCGTCACTGGAGATTAGGGTTTCGGCGAAGATATAAGGATTAGCGAAGTTAACCACAACTTCGCTTACCTCATAAGTTCGCCAAAGCAAAGTTATCCGTAACTTCGCTTACCACCCAACTTCGCTTACATCCTAAGTTCGCTCATTCTAAGCGAAGTTATTCTTAACTTCGCCAAGTCAAGCGAATTTAAGATCCAGCGAAGTTCTTGTTCAGCGAAGTTAACTTCCAGCGAAGTTATTCTTAACTTCGCCATCTGAGCTGTTTTAATATTTTTTTTTGTGTTTTTCAGGTTTTTCAGGTTTTCGCAAGGATGTCCGCGATTAACATCTCAGATTTAGTCAAGATGGAGGTAGAGGCGGGGTCAGCCACTAAGGCCCCGAGGTTGATGAAGGGAACGGACTTCGTGGCATGGAAGGACAGGTTCATCCAGTATATCAAATATCAGGACGCCAAGATGTGGGTGTGCATGCAGGAT
The DNA here is from genome assembly GCF_021521415.1 of Bidens hawaiensis. Lineage (NCBI taxonomy): Eukaryota > Viridiplantae > Streptophyta > Magnoliopsida > Asterales > Asteraceae > Bidens > Bidens hawaiensis. The sequence continues at coordinate 38,693 of NW_027494693.1, read as the reverse complement.
GGATATGTACCTCCAACCATGCAATACGAAGGACGTGATGTGGTGAAGAAGTACAGTAAGATGGATGACGAGGAGAAGAAAATGTATGAGGCTGAGAGTAAGGCCCATGCTGCTATTACTATGGCACTACCTCAAGAAGTTCTTCATACATTCCGAAAGTACACTTCTGCAAGAGAGCTCTGGGATGCTCTGGAAAACAGATTCGAGGGGAACGTGGGTATACGTGCCTCAAAAATTAAACTTTTAAAAACCCAATTCTCCGTCTTCAAATATTTGAAGAATGAATCCTTAGATGATATTATCACCCGATACTATCACTTAATGACAGAGCTTAGCAACTATTCAATTGCCTATCGAGAGGAGGAGATCGTTGAAAAGCTTCTAGATGCTCTCCCACCGAAGTGGGAAATGTATACCGTGTTAATGAGGGAAGACAAAGACTTTCCTAACTGTGACTTAGAAACTGCAGTGAACAAGCTCAGAACGTATGAGCTAAATATGGTTCGAAAGGAGACACCCACAGACCAGATACAAGACCCTGGTATGTATGGTGCTAAAGTTAACTCAGGCTCAAGTTCAAGGCCTGAATCTGCTGCATTTTATTCGAAGGGGGAGTCAGGTTCTGACTCTGCACATGAAGGAAATGTTTCTGTGAACTCAAATGGGGACGTATGTTTTGTTGCTGGAGGATCTAGTGCTTCAAAGCCTCAATCCTCTACAAGTGGTTATTCAGCTGGACCCACAAGCAATAATTACACCAAGATGCCTATGAGTGTAAAATCTGCTGAAGAGCAGTTTGCAGTCTACGCTTCATTTATTGCTTCATACGAGAATTATATCCAGGGGAAGATTGTGGACCCTGCCGTTCTTGATGAGGATTATGACCAGATTGATGCTGACGATTTGGAAGAAATGGATTTGCAATGGCAAATGGCAATGATCGTGAGACGGGTAAAACGTTTTATGAACAAAACAGGAAGAAAGTTTGTTGGTGGTAGGCCTGGATTTGACAAATCAAAAGTAAGGTGCTACAATTGTCAACAGTTCGGGCACTTTGCTAGGGAATGTAGGAATGAGAGAGTTGAACGGGGACAAGTTAGGCCTAACCAACACTCTGGAATTAACCGCGAGATCAATGCCATGTTAACTAGAGAGGCAGGAGAATACAACTGGAACCAACACTCAAGTGGTTTGGGTGAACAAGCACACATGGCTGAGACTGAAGCTGTAGAAGTTGAGAAGGTTGATGGAGAGAAGAAAGCAAATGAAGAAGAAACTGCTTTCATGGCGAACGATCAGGATGGTAGATCCAAGGTATGTCCCAAAATTATTTGTGCTAATTGTGAAAATTTGACTGAGCAAGTAACCAATATAACTGATCAGTATGTCAAATTAGATGCTGAGTTTAAAACTGTTAAAGAAGATCACCATTTCATTAAAGCAAGAGAAAACAGTTATAAAGTTAAGATAAAGGCTTGTGAAAAAGACATTAAAAGTCTTAAAACTAAACTTGCTGAGAAAATAGAAATTATTGATCTTAGTTATGAGGTTTTGGAAGAAAAGACAAAATTGATTGCTGATAGAGATAAACAGATTGCTGACCACCAGGTAAAGGTGGTGGAACTGAACCGCAAACTTGAGCAGTTCAGAAACTCCTCGGCTATCCTTGATCACCTTGTGAGTGATCCAAGTACCTCTGCAAAGAGGGCAGGAATCGGATACCACGAGGTTCCACCACCCTTTAACCATAATTACACTTATAATCCAAGTGTTCAGAAATCTGTTGATTTTGAGATTGCTCAGTCAACCCCAATTAGAATTACTAGTGTCAAACCAAGTGTTAGCTGTGGCGAAACAAGTTCGCCTGTTTCTAGTGTGAATATTTCTGTATCAAGTCCAGTCTCATCAGATTCGGATATGTTGTCCGAATCTGGTCAGACAAAAGAAAAGGTAGAATTACCCACCAGTGGAGATAATGATAAAGTTTCTAAAAAGAGTTCTCCACTCAATCCGTACGTCCCACCTTATGTGAGACGAACGGCTGGTAATACTACCTCTACATCCAAACCAACATTTGACAAGAAAATGGAGAGTAGATGTTGCTTTAGATGTAACAGGTTAGGACATCTTGTTGCAGATTGTCCTTTGAAACCGAGATTTAGAGATGTGAAGCCAAATAAAAATGAGAATAAGCGTCATTTTATTCCAGCTAAAAATGAAAACTTTAAAAATTGCCAAAATGTAACGAATTCAAGTTTTCATAAAAACCAACCTCATTTTTACAACCAAACCACAAGAAATAACACTTTCTATTCTCAAAGGTTTGGAAGGCATTACACTCAATCTGCAGGGAGATTCCCTAACAGGACGTACAGAAATTATCCTGACGCTAACTTGAGAAAGCCAGGGTACGGGATGTATCGATCCAAGACCAACTGGTCTTGGGTCCCAAGATTCTAACTCATTGTTTTATTGTGCAGGAACAGTTGAACAGGGCTGCCAACAATCTTTGGATTGTAGATAGCGGCTGTTCCCGGCACATGACTGGCAACAAACACTTGTTGCAAGATTTAAAACCTGTTCAGGGAGCTAGAGTTAGTTTTGCTGGTGAAAGCGGAGGAAGAATAACTGGGAGAGGAACAGTGTCGAATGGGAGAATGACACTTGAAAATGTAAATTTTGTGGAGGAATTAAAGCACAATCTGCTGAGTGTGTCGCAGATCTGTGATAAAGAATATACTGTCCATTTCACTAAGAATGAAGCAATTGTATTGAAGCCTGGTTTTCATATACCAGAAGAATGGATAGTAATGAAAGCTCCACGTGAAACGAATACATACGTGATGGATATGAGGTCTACTGAAATGGCCACCAGAGAATCCTGTTTAATGACAAAGGCAAGCGAATCAGAATCAGAGTTATGGCACAGGAGAATGGGACATATTCATCTTCGTAAGATGAACTTCATTGTCAAAAATGGGCTTGTGATGGGTGTTCCCTTAAAGAGTTTTAACTTTGAAGATAAATGCATAGCGTGCAAGAAGGGAAAACAACACAAGAAAAGCCATCTCACCAAGACGATCAACTCAATTGCTGGTACTCTAGAACTACTTCATATGGATCTCTTCGGTCCGGTGAATGTACAAAGTCTAGGCGGTACTTCTTACTGCTTGGTGATAACTGATGATTACTCACGATACTCGTGGGTATATTTTCTGAAAACGAAAGACGAGACGACTCAGATGGTGAAGAATCTAATTACAAAAGTCGAGAACGTCATGAGTAAATCAGTTAAATTCATCAGAAGCGACAATGGGACAGAGTTCAAGAACTTTGAGATGGAAATCTTTTGTCTTCAGAAGGGTATTGAGCATCAATATAGCGCTCCGTATACTCCACAACAGAACGGAGTAGCTGAAAGGAAGAACCGAACGTTGATTGAAGGAGCCAGAACTATGCTGGCCGACTCAAAGCTTCCTGTGATGTTCTGGGCTGAAGCAGTTGCTACAGCCTGCTATGTTCTGAATCGGGTGTTAACCGTTAAGAGACTTGGAAAAACTTGTTACGAGCTTATGCACGGAAGGAAGCCCAACTTGTGTGGTCTTGAACCTTTTGGGTCTCCTTGTTCGATTTTGAAGACTAACTCGAAATTTGGTGAAGTAGCCGATGAGGGAATTCTAGTCGGTTATGTTGTTGGGACTCCCAACAGACGGGTCTTCAATACGACAACTTGCAAGGTGGAGGTGGTTTGTAACACCGACATTACTAGTTATCAACCGCCAAAACCAAGCAATGGACCTGCTGAGCTTTTTGACTATGTTAAACTGTTTAAGTCGTTTAACGTACCTAATTTGGAAATTGCTGAAGAAGACGAAAGAGTTGTGACGAAGATGATATTTGATGAGGAAGAGGAGCTAGTGCAACATCAGATGACAGAAAAATCTCAGCCTTCCACATCAAACCCTATCGATACCCCTGCGGCCTCAACTGAAGATGAGTTTATTAATCCTTTTCACTCTCAGCCTGAAACTACCATAGATGAGATCTCTTCAAACTTGGAAGACAATTTACATGTCGGTGCTGTTCCGACCACGAGAATTCACAAAGATCACCCTTTGGAGAATGTTATAGGTGATGTGTCCTCGGGTGTACAAACCAGAAGTAGCCTGAATGAGCACACCTGTGTTTATTCAAGCATAAAAGAAACAGGTATAATGAATGAATGTTTGTACTCCTGCTTTATAAGCCAAATTGAACCGAAAAATTATCAAATGGCTTTGAAGGACAGCTCGTGGGTCGAAGCTATGCAAGAAGAGTTGGCTCAGTTCGGGAAAATGGAAGTTTGGACTTTGGTCGAAAAACCAAAGAATGTGCACGCTATAGGCACGAAATGGGTGTTCAAGTGCAAGAGAGATGAAAAGGGGATTATTGTGAGAAATAAGGCGAGGCTGGTTGTTAAAGGTTTTAATCAGCAAGAGGGTATTGACTACAATGAGGTTTTCGCTCCTGTTGCCCGGTTAGAAGCTATTCGATTGTTTTTGGCGTTTGCTGCTTTCAAAAAGATGAAGGTGTTTCAGTTGGATGTAAAGAGTGCGTTTCTTAACGGGAAAGTTGACGAGGTTGTGTATGTTGAGCAACCACCGGGTTTTCCTGACCCAGACTTTCCTGATCATGTATATAGGTTGAGCAAGGCGTTATATGGTTTACATCAGGCACCTCGTGCCTGGTATTCAACGTTATCGGACTACTTGCTGGAAAATGGTTTTGAAAGGGGTTTGATCGACAGTACGCTGTTTGTGAAGAGAGAAGGATGTGACTTCTTACTGGTTCAAGTCTACGTGGATGACATCATTTTTGCTGCATCAAGAGTATCCATGTGTCAAGATTTTGAGGCTGTCATGAAGAAACGATTCGAGATGAGTGCCATGGGTGAACTAACTTTCTTTCTAGGATTGCAGGTTGATCAGAAGAAAGATGGAATGTTCATTCATCAAACAAAGTATGTTCATGATGTGCTGAAAAGATTCAAGATGGAGGACAGTTCTCCATATGACACTCCAATCTGCGTCAATCACAAATTGGGAGCTGAATCAGATGGTGATGCAGATGTGGACCCTACTCTGTATCGGGCGATAATAGGTTCTTTAATGTATTTAACTGCTTCTAGGCCTGATATAATGTTTTCTGTTTGTCTTTGTGCTCGCTTTCAGGCAAACCCAAAGGAATCTCACATGAAAGGTGTGAAGAGGATTTTGCGGTATCTCAAGGGCAAGCCGAAACTAGGATTGTGGTACCCAAAGGGAGGAGACGTTGAACTGGTGGCATATACTGATTCTGATTATGGAGGTTGTAATCAGAGTCGGAAGTCAACAACAGGAGGCTGTCAGTTTCTTGGAGGAAGATTAGTTTCCTGGCAGTGCAAGAAACAGACATCAGTCGCAATTTCAACTTGCGAAGCTGAATACATGGCAGCATCCAACTGCTGCTCTCAGGTTTTATGGATTCAGCAACAATTGCGCGACTATGGTCTGAATTTCTTACTCACTCCTATTTTAATTGATAACACTGCCGCCATCTCAGTAATTAACAATCCCGTGAAGCACAGTAAAACTAAGCATATTGACATTCGTCATCACTTCATACGGGATTGTGCTGAGAAGAAACTGATCAAGATCGAAAAAGTTGATACACTTGAAAATTTTGCTGACTTGTTTACAAAAGCGTTTGATAAATCCAGATTTCAAAACCTAATTGAACTAAATGGGATGATCAATCCCGAGTAACCATGTCTTTGTTTACCTTAAAAAAAAAAAAAAAAAAAAAAAAAAAAAAAAAAAAAAAAAAAAAAATGAGTCTTTATTGCTTAAAATTAGTCGGTTACCTCGGTTTGATGGACATCTCCTCGGATATGTTTTGGTCCTTGTTTTCGACTTAGGAAATGAGGATAGCCATTAACCGGAAGACTGAAAGTAACTGGGGCAGTGTTGACATGTTTTTCTTTCAGTTGCTGAAAATTAGTCGGTCATTCTTAGTAAGAAGGACACATACTTGCATGTGGTCGGTCCAGCTGATCCAATGGATCTTCAGGATAGCCGTTTACCTGATGACTTTGACATGATTGGGGCAATTGAATTCAATACTTTATTTTGGGAAATGAAATTACTTTTCAAGTCTATTACTTCGTAAGAAGTTCTTTGCTGTGTTTAAAAGAAAATTGATCCACCCTTGGAAAATGATATATATACTGACTATGTGTGCCTAACTAGTGAAGTTATTAAGCTTAAAAGGCTTTAGAACAGTCATTGTATGTCATGGTAATTTTAATGGTGCGTAAAAGTGTATGTGATACTAACCTAAATTTACTCGAATTTAATGTGGAAACTCCTTAAGAGTTTTGCATGTCTTCATACATATCTTTTCGAAGGATAGGCAGAAAAGCAACTACCCAGTCATACACGAGCCCGTGAGTGTTCTGATTCCCGTGAAGAAAGCATTTCAAGACACTGCAGTGATCCAGATTCGGGACTTGCAGTAGTTTAGTACTCCGATGAAAACTCTTATGTGTGATTTAAAAAAAAAAAAAAAAAAAAAAAAAAAAAAAAAAAAAAAAAAAAAATGTACTTATGAGAAGTAGTGACAATAAACACGAGAACCGACACTTCTCAAGATTTCTCAAGTTTGGAGTAAGAAGAAAACGGGAAGCAGACAACGAGTATCTACAAGTTAATCAGACACTATGGGTCGAAGTCAATTCGGGGTGACTTGGGTATAGCCAAATACGCTTTGAGAATAGATAGAAGATATCATTACCTCTGAGTTGTTGCCAACTTAAATTTTTGAGCTTAACTGAACCTTAATCCGTATCACAGAAACGATGAAAACCATTTAAGTTATTTACATGCTTACAACCTGTCTCTTTATGTCATAATACAGCTAAACACGGATCTATGTGACAGTCACATAGTTAGTATGATTCCTGTTAGGATCTTTTCTAAAACGTGCTAGTCCTTAACTAGACTGAAATTTGATCCCTTATACTTTAAATTTTTTTTTAGATAGTTTTATGTTTTTTTTTACTGATTACTATTGGTTGAGGTTGAGCATAGGAACGTAATAGATACCTTGAAGGAGTTCTTGGCATCTCAGGGGGAGATAAGCTATAGAGGCGATGAACTGAGGACTAAAAGAAGAAAAACTGAGGACTAAAAGAAGAAATGATCAAGACGATGATCCCAATGCACCGGAAGGTGCAGGTGGTGAGTTGCCAAGAACCTCTCAGGATCTTGGGGCTTCCACAGCTGAGGGGGAGTCAACTGATGCAGCGGGTGATGATGTTGTGGATGTTGATGACGATGCTGATGTTGAAGACGTCATCGATGCTTTGAAGGAGTTAGATGAGGAGGAGGTTGATGACTTTGTGAATGATGATGACGATGATGTGTTGCCCGTGGAGGAAATTGAAAGGATTGGAGAAAATATTGATGTGGTGAATGTGTTGGAAGAAGGAGAGATCGTGGATGACGCAGTGGAACATGAGATTCCAGCTGTTGAAAGAGCAGATTTGGGAGATGAGAATGTGGTAGATGATACGGTATGGGAGGAGCAACCAAATTGGAAAGAAGGGTGTGCTCAATGGTTTGTTAAAACTAAGAAGCCTGCAGTGCCAACAATGTTTAGAAAGACGTATAATATAAAGGGCTATGCAGAGTCGAAGAAAGGTATTATATGCTGGTTGTACGACAAAGAGTTGAAATTATTTGTGATCAAAAGGTACGACGGCATTCAATACTTTAAAAGATTATTGAGATCTCTAAACTCCCTACCGGAATGCGAGGTGAAAGAGTTAGCAAGACTGGGGCTAATTAACAGAAGTAACGATAATATGGCGAGAATTATTGAAAAGATCGTCTGGAAAGAAGCCATCAAAGACAAAAAGTTTGAACTGCTAAAGCCTCAGAAAGGAAGATTGATAGAAGATAAAGATAGGGGAATGAGGGCTGACGGAAAACCATGGATGGTTATGAAGTATAAACCAGTCCGACATCTGAAGGAAGTACCAATGAGAGTCATGCCCAAGAATGTCCTAACAGATCTGAAATGGTGGTATGTGGATTGCGAGACAGCTGAGGCGGTTATGGAAGATGAGGACGAACAAGAAGTTCTTCGGGTTTATGACCCGATGCATCTTGTTAATCTATCGCAGGCTGATCTGGAAGTGCTGAACAACAAGAAGATCTTCTACATTCCTGCTTGGAAGGATCAAGCGAGGAAATATCAAGGAGTTGTGTCGGTTTGTGTGAGAGAAGGGGCGCACGCGTGAAAGTGCAAGATTACAAGACTCAGAGATCAAGATATGAAGCTACTGCCAAGGGGGAGTCTGTTGGTACATGTTTGTCAGTAGTTCATAGTCTAGTATTTGTTATCGAGTCTGTAATATAGTTAATGGTTTGTTTATGTTTTGTTTTGTAAACTAGCGAAGTTATCAGCAAGTTCGCTATGGCGAACTTGCTGATTTAGCGAGGTTACTGACAACTTCGCCAGTGGCGAAGTTGTCGTGTTTAAATACACTGTTTCAACCGAAACAGAAGAGGACGTGAGTTAGGGTTTTTGGTTACGCTTTGTTTCGTTTTGTTCTCTGTAACAGTGACTTACTGTCACGTGTTTAGTTATTCAATATAACGTGTTTACCTTATAGCTCGTGTTCATTGTTCGTGTATTCAATCTCTACAATATCTACACTCGTACCTATATACGCAGGGATTCCGCACCTGCGTTGTTAGAGATTTCCCGTGTACGATCCGCGTTCAGGAACCTACAAAGGGTGATTAGAAGGTGTTTGCAGTTGAATGATGATAACCCAGATTCACTTCACTTAACAACTGCCCAACTTTTTCGAATTTTCGGGCAGATAATGGGTTATCAGGGAACAATACATGAAGGACAATTCCAGAAGGGAATGTTCCCCATCTTGTATCGATTTTTGATTCATCACATCATTCAAGTTTTTGGCCCTCGAAAAGGCTCTTGGACTCTAATGAGTCGGGATCTGGCTAATGCTACAGTTGCTGTATTATTCAGATATCCTTTCAATTTCTCAAAGATGATCTTTGAAGGACTTGTGAGTAACTTGAAGAAGCAACCCAAAGATAGATTCTTGGCATATCCCAGATTTTTACAAATCATTTTTAATCAGGAGTTGGAGGAATTACCTGATACTGGGATCACTCATTCCTTACAAAATCCAAATACATACAAGAGAATTACTCAATTGAGTAGTACCAACAGATTTAATCCTAATGAAGTGTATGAGGATCTACCATGGCTGATGGTTGATGATATTCAAATTCCTCATTTACATGAGATTTTAGGTGAAGAAGAACAGGTTGTTGTGAATGAGAATGAAGAAGATGATGACTCAGAAGATGATGGAAATGATGGTGATGAGGGAGATAGTGCTGGAGATGATGGAAATGATGGTGATGATGGAAACAATGATGGTAATGATGGGAATAATGAGAGGAGAGATGATGTTGATGCTGGTTTAGGAGAAGGGGGAGATGCCAATTTTGATGATTATGTACAACATCAGGGGGAGTCACAGATCATACCAACAAACCACACCCCTTGACACACCACCACAAAAACCACCCCATCCACAATCACCAATTGACCAAGCCACCCAATCACCACCTCACTCACCACCACCAGCCCTAAGCCAAAACTCACAGATAAACTTAAACCAAACTCCACCACAAACACCACATTCCTCTCCACCATTAAATGACCAAATTACTCAATCTCCACCCACTCACATACCCATCCTAACCCAACCTCAAACCAATCTCAGACACAATCCCAACCCCAGACTTAAACCCAACCCTAGACACAAACCTCAAATCCTTTACCAGAAACATTTACCATTTCACCTTCCACTACACCTCCCAATATTGCCGATATTTACAAGAGAAATTTTTATCTAATAATTGAAGCAGTAAGACTGAGAGATGAAAATGCAAATTTGAAGAATGAGAATGATGAACTGAAAGCTTAGTTGGCCCTAGCCAATTCAAGAATTTAAACCCTAGAGCAGGAGGTTGAGAAGACCTCAGCTGCCCAAAACAGGGGGAGAATATCATTGTTCAAACTGATGCTACTGATAATGTGATTGAGAATATTGTTGGACCAACTGATGATATTCACACTGATGATGTTGTGATGGTAGATGCTGGTGTGATGTCAAACAATGATGCTTTGACTTTTTTGATAAATGCTTATGATGATGATGAGGACAGTAGTGAAAGAGTTGAGCAGAACTATGATGTCAATAATGAAGTTTTAAATGTTGTTGACAGAGATGATGATGATGAGGTTAGAGGTGAAAAGGAGAAAGAGGATGAAATAGAAAAGATAATTTTGGATGAAAATGTGGTTACCACTGACGTGGTCACTGATATGCAGACTAATGTGTTAGTACAAGCTGATGTGATAGGTGAAGAAGCTGTAGCTGAGGAACCAGTTGTAATTGAAACTATTGAAGAAGGTTCCAAGAATGTTGAGCATGATGCTGAGATAAATCAACTGGATAAAGAAATTGATGATTTTGAATATGAAACTGAGAGTGATAAGCATAGGAGGCTAGCCAAGGGTAAAGCAATTGCTGAGAATGTAAATGAGCATGAAAAGGATAATGCTGAGGAAGAAGAAGAGGAAATAGATGAGATTTCTGCTGCTGCTGCCAGAAGATTGCAACAGGTCATGAATGAAACATGGGAGAGGGAACACATTGCCCGAACCGAGGATCCAACTGAACTGGCAGAGCAGGAATCACTGATTGAGTAAGCCAACATTTCAAAATTTTTTAATAAAGAAGAGGCTGATGATCAAGTTGTGACTGAATCCTTGATAAATCTTAAAAGAACTGAGGAAGTGGATAATTCACTTGCTATTGTATTAAGTAAGTTCAGCAAATCTCAGAAGCCTCAAAATGAAACAAATTCAAATGCTGAGCCAGAAAAGAACTTGAATATGGATTTGAATTTTGAAGAAATTGGTGAGTCTGTTGAAACAATCTTTGCAAACAAATGGGCTGAACAAATAAGAGAAGATATCAGACAGAACCCATCTGATTGGGAATGTGAAGATGATTTAAGATATGGGAAGAAATACTCAAGAAGAAGGCTCAGACCTGAAGATTATGTACAAGCTGGTAGAGCTGAATCTGCAAAGAAGAGGAGATGGGATGATCAGAACCAATACCATGTTGAGACCCCTGATGAGCAAGCAAGTCCATTGAGGGCAATTCCTCTACAAAGCTTAAGGCCTGAGGAAGTAGTTGAAGGAGTCCCAAATGTTCCAGTTCCTGATATTCCAACTCCTAATGAACCTAAGATTGATGCTGTAAATGAAACAACAGAGGAGGAGGATGAATCTTAAAATGATGATGATATTGATGATCAGGGAAAAGCTAATAAAAATACTGATGTTGTGTCACCACAAGAAACAATGATGAATATCAAAGGGAAAACATTAAGCAGAGTTGGGTTGAAGCTAAAAGGATAAATCCTTTGGTAATCAAATTGATGTGTCATGGATTCAAGCTTGAAGAACTAGCTTCTTAACTAATGAGGAGTTGCAGAACAAGTTGGACAAAGAAAATGATAAGAGATTGATTGAAAAGAAAAACAGAGAAAGTGAAAGATTCAAAGAGTATCTAAGATTGCACAACTATTCTGAAGAAGATTTAAGTCACTTTAAGTTTTAGCAACTTCGTGATGTCTACAATAAAACCAAAGATGCTGAGAAAGAAAATGCATTTAAGAAAGCTAAGCTGAAAACTGTAAATGAAAAGGAAAGAATTGAGAAACTCTATAACAAATATGGAGGAAAGTGAAGATTCTTTATAGAACATGGAAGAACTCCCTATGATGTAGATTCAATGACTAAAGATATGGTTGAAAAAGAATTTAATTATTTGACAAATAAAATTCAGAATGAAGAAATGGAAGAAAAGAAAAGAATGGAAAAGAAGAACAGGGATAGTCTAAATTCAAAGATTATCTGAGAAAACACAATTTCTCTGAAAAAGACTTGTCCCATTTCAAATTTGAAGATCTTGAAAAGCTATACAACACAACAAAAGAAGATGTGAAGAGAAAAGAGAAGGAACAACTTGCAAGAGATGCTGAATAGACTAATAAGATTAACAAGTTGAGGAAGAAATTTAATGGTAGATGTGGATACTTGTTGGATAAGGGAATGTCACCAGACTTTGTGAATAGCCTTTCAAGAGCTGATGTTGACTCTCATTATAACAAATTGCAAAGGTAATACAAGCTGAAGAGAGTGCAACCTGAGCCATCCATTGTACAGCCAAGGGGAGATCAAGATGATCCCCCTGTAAATAAAAGAAAGATCATGACCTTAAGGGAGAAACAAAAGGCCCAAATTGAAAAAGAAAAATCAAAAGGGGCAACTACTGATGAAACCCCAATCCCAGTAGAATTGAAACCTGAACCAGTTGATGAACCTATTATTCCATGGGAGAATGCAGAAATGATTCAAATTCGTAGGGGTATAATGGTAAATCAGAAGGGAATGAATGAGAATGCCTTTGATGCATTGGATAAGTATGAGTTGAAAGAGTTGTTTTATTTGCTAAAAGCTGAGTGGGAGAAAGTCTTGTTGGAGGGTGAAAACCCCAGAAGCTTCGTTGATGGGAGATTTGTGCTTGCTGGATTAATGAACAAGACCAGGGTAGTTAATATGATTATTAAACTGTGCAAAGATGAAGGTGTAAACTTTGCTGATCTGATCAATTACCCTGCTGAATTGATTGAATCAATGTATATGGAAGTGTTTGCTATATCTAGGCCTAGCAAACCTATGAAGTCTATCCCAATTAGACCACCTATATCAAGACTACACTGATCAGCAGGCTGAGGTGAATCAAGTAGAGCCTGATCACAAAGAGAAGTAAGACCACAATCCAATGTGGATCTTCCAAGAACTCTCTACTTTGACTCAGTCTCTGTGTCTTAAAAGGTGATTATGCAAAGTATATAATTGAGAGATATTGTATTCAGAGATGATTTTGCTGAGTATTCAAGGGAACTATTGGAGAAAATGGCCACACTGAATTTATATGATTATCATGATAGGAACAAGTTGGCCGGGAGACAGTAAAATGAACTCTCAAAGTATTCGAGAAATGAATCTGACAAGGGATTTCATTTTTGAAAGAAAAGAAAAGTTGGAAGTTGACAAAACAAGATAGAACAAGAAGAGCAACAAGAATGAAAAAGACAAGAAGTGCTGAATTGAATTATCAGTTGTCAGTGAGAAACAACAATCCCCTGTCAAATATAAATACTTGTATAAGCACTGAGAGAAGAATGACACGCCCAAAGTACACTGTTCAGAAGAATGGCATCATTGCTGAAATTGAATATAAGGAAAATGATGGCCACTATGTTCTTCGAAATTCAGATGGGCTTATCTTGGGGATAATCAAGAAGGATAAAGATCTGACTTATTTGCATGATGAAGATCATAGAGGTATTAGGGATATGGATATTCCTGAGAGCCACACTCATTACCAGATCCTTTCTATCTTTAAGCAAAGAGCTGGAGCAGTAATTGTAGCAAGGAGACAAGCAGCTTATAATGCCAGAAGAAGATAAAGATCTTAGAATAGGCTTTGATTTGTAATGTCTTCGGACAGAATTTTGAATATGTAATTTTTTGTCATTTTGAATATGTAAAAATTTGATTTTCATTTGATGTGTATTTTGACAATGTGTAAGTAACTGTAGAAGTGTTTTGGAACAGCTGAGGTGTTCCAATCTGGGGGAGATTGTTGAGTCAAGATTTGACCTAAGAGAAGTATAATGAAGATTGGAATCTCCACAACCTCCTCAGAAATCGCTAAGTATGGAATCCGAGCACACTTGGATTCCCGGGCAAGGTTTTCTTACCCTAGCAAGGTATTTTGTCCATCGGGCAAGGTTATCTTCTAGAATTCTTCTTTAGTGTATACCCGAGCAGGGTTCACTATGACTAGTAAGATTGTTCTTCTTAGCCGAGTAAGGTTTACCTCCGAGTAAACTCTTGGCTAACCAAGCTCATGAAGCCATCGGGCAAGGTATTCATCAATAAAACAGTGGTCCGAGTAAGCTTGATATGAGTAATGAGATATCTCAAGTAACATCGGGTAGGGTTCAACTCTAGCAGGCTACAGTGTTACCAAGCACACTTTTCTTTTCTAATAAGCTATTCCTAGCAAGGAGTTGAAAGGACCATTGAAGAACAAGGTTGCTCATAAGGTCATGTCGGGCAAAGTTTGATATGATCATGAAATTGAAGTCTGCTAGGTGAGTATTTTCTTAGGAAAATACTCTTAAGTAAAGTCTACCTGGAGAACTGTTTCCAAGCACACTTCAAGGTTACCAGGTCTACCCGGAGAAGATAACTTATGCAAAGTATACCCGGAAGACCTATTTTTACACTTAGCATAATTTTGAATATGTAATTTGAATATGTATTGTTTATTTAGGGTTTCTAGATGGAATGACAGCTGTCTGGAGGTGTCAGGCCTATAAAAGGAATATTTTAGGGCACGCCTCCTACGGATGACAGACGGATAGAGACGGACAAGCCAATTAATATTGAGAGAATATTCGTTGAGCGTGGCGGCTGTCATAGAATAGTACGGATATAGCTTTTCATCCAAGAAACCCTAAATCGATTAAAGTTTGTATGACTTGTTTATATGAATGGAAATATTTTGAGTGATTCTTGTGGGTGTTAGTTACCTTTTGTTAATCTTTTAGCAACTACACAGTTTGTTTCCGATTCCGCCTTAAACAAACGATTTTCTTTCTTAAAATAGCAACCGTCATTAACTCTCTTGTCGACACATTTATTGTGTGAGTTATGACTTGATTGTGATTGTGAGTGATTATTCACGACCGACAAATGAAAATGTTCAGAAGGCTGCAGAGAAGGTTAAGAAAGAAAATAAAGTTGACGTGAAACAAAAGAAACTTGTGGCTGAACCAGTCAGAAGAAGCAGATCTCCCAAGAAGTCTATAACTGCTGTCAAAAGAACTTTCAACCCTTGAGAATTATCCCCAAACAAGACATAAATTTAGTTAAGTCTGATGATTCTCAAGGATCACCAAATGCTGATAAGAAAGAGAAGAAAAATGTTTTCTCAAGAAAGAAACCAACTGAACTAACTGGTGACGAAAAGTTTTTGTTGAAACATGGTTTTGAACCTCAAGGATTTCTTTGGAAACCTAAGGTTGAAATTAAGGAGGATAATAATACTGAAATGAGAGATTATTCAAGATCAATTGACTATGCAGTTCGTGTGTCATTGTATTCGATGATTCCCAGTGGCCAACATCATTTATGAAAACTCCAAGAGAATGTGGTTATGAAACAGATAATTCAGATAATCTTGAGATTACTCATGAAGATCCTGAGCCCATCACATTCACTCTCAATGCTGCTACTGTTAATGAATTTGATGATTTGCAAGTTGAAATAACTTGCACTTCATCACCCAACTAATCAATCTCTTTTAATTGGTGCAGGAACCATCCACTCCACTGAATGAAGTATGGTATATGGATAGTGGGTGTTCCAGGCACATGACCTGTTACAAGAGGTTACTTTTCAACTATGAAGAGAAGTTTGAAGGTCCTGTATCCTTTGGTGGTGATGAGAATGGAGGTAGAATTGTAGGAAAGGGTATCTTAACGAATGGAAAAGTCACATTTGACAATGTCTTCTATGTTGAGGGATTACAGTTAACCTTTTAAGCATATCCCAGATGTGTGACAAGGGTTATAAAGTGGGACTTGATGATTTTCATTGTTTCATTCTTAGACCAGAGTATGTAATCCCTCCGGACATGATCATGATGATGGCCCCAAGGAATGGCAATTTGTATGAACTAAACATGAAGGATGCTGTTTTAAGGGGAGGTGCCTGTTTTGTTTCTAAAGCCACTGAAAATGAGTCAAAATTGTGGCATAGGAAATTGTGCCATGTGAATCTGAAGAACATGAACAAACTTGTTAAGGGTGAGCATGTAATTGGCCTACCTACAAGAGAGTTCAGATTGGATGATAATTGTATTTCATGCCAAATAGGAAAGTAGCACAAGTCTTCTCATAAGACAAAACTCATCAGCTCAATTGAAGCGTTTTGTGCAGAAAAAGAAATACTTCAACAATTCTCAGCTCCTAGAACTCCTGAACAGAATGGTGTTGCAAAAAGAAGAAACAGAACACTAATTGAAGCTGGAAGAACCATGATAGCAGATGCTAATCTACCAGTTACATTTTGGGCAAAAGCCATCAACACAACCTGCTATGTTCAGAACAGGGTACTTCTTAATAAAAGGCACAACAAGACTCCTTATAAAATCTTCTTTAATACTATATCAAGTTTCTCAAGCCTTTTGGATGCAAATGTTCACTCTTGAACACCAAGGATTATTTAAACAAATTTCAAGCTAAATCATTGGGTTGCTTCTTTCTTGGATACTCTACACACTCAATGGCATACAGGGTATATGTGAAAGATCATTTAGTTTTAATTGAATTAATAGATAAAGTCTTTAATGAAAATCAGTTCAACACACTTGATGGTGCAGCATGGATGTTTGAACTTGAAAAATTGGTTAAGTCTTTCAAGATATAGCCTGAAGACTTTGATGATTCATTTTACAAGACCAGTGTGATTGAAGTGAGAAATCAGAAAACATTGGACTTGGAAAAGTTA
Organism: Bidens hawaiensis; assembly: GCF_021521415.1. Taxonomy (NCBI): domain Eukaryota; kingdom Viridiplantae; phylum Streptophyta; class Magnoliopsida; order Asterales; family Asteraceae; genus Bidens; species Bidens hawaiensis. The sequence goes on along the minus strand of NW_027494693.1, from coordinate 21,902 downwards.
TGGAACAAGGTTGCAAGTAAGGAAAATGAATATACATTCCTAAAGGATCCCTAAAGTGCAAATGTTGAGCAAGTTCAAGACAATAATCAAGAAAAAATCAGAGTCCAGAACATGATCAAGCAGATAATAATCAAGACAATCAGGAAGTGCAAAGTGATCAAGTTCAGAATGGGGCTAGTGAAGAGGAGACAGTTTCAACAACAAGGTTTCAAGATTTGTTTGAAAGATTGAATTTGGGAAACAATGGTGCATCTACATCAAGGCAGAACAATGAGGAAGCACCTGAAGCTGATACTGAAACAACTGATTTGATTATTGATGAACCAAATCTCAATGAATCAAATCTTGACACTACTGTGTCTACAGATGTGATAGTTCAAACCCCTTATGTTGAAAAGAATCATCCTACTGAAAACATCATTGGAGATATATATGAAAAATATACAAGAAGTCATTCTGAATCTGCAAACATCTGTTTGTACTCCTGCTTATGCTGCCCCAAATAGAACCAAAGAACATTGTTCAAGCTCTAAAGGACAACAGTTGGGTAGAATCAATGCAAGAGGAGTTGGCATAGTTCAGAGATCTACATGTTTGGGAGCTTGTGGACAGGCCAAGAAACAGATATGCAATTGGAACCAAATGGGGTTTCCGAAATAAGAGTGATGAAAGGGGTATTGTGATTAAGAATAAAGCTAGACTTGTTGCACTTGGATGCCTACAAGAAGAAGGGATTGATTTTGAGGATGTCTTTGCACCTGTTGCAAGACCTGAAGCCATAAGAATCTTTCTAGCTTATGCTGCCTCAAAGAATATAAAGGTATTCCAACTTGATGTCAAATCTGCCTTCCTGAATGGAAAGATAGAAGAAGAGGTGTATGTAACTCAACCACCAGGTTTTGAGGACCCAGTGTATCCTAACAGGGTGTATAAGCTAAACAAAGCCTTGTTTGGATTGCATCAAGCTCCAAGAGCTTGATATGATGAGTTGTCAATTCATTTGATTGAACATGGTTTCCAAAGGGGAGCCATTGAAAAGACCCTCTTTTACAAGAAGAAAGGAAGAGATTTACAAGTCTATGTGGATGACATTATTTTTGGGTCAACCAATGAACAGATGTGTATGGAGTTTGAAGAGGTGACGAAATCCACATACAGTATGAGTTCAATGGGAGAAATGAACTTCTTTCTTGGATTGCATGTTCAACAGAAAGCTGATGGGATTTTCATCTACCAGTCTAAGTATGTGTTGGAAATCTTAGACAAATTCAAATGCAATGATTTGAAGACTGCTTCAACTCCTATTGATACAAAAGAAAAGATGGTAGCAGATGAAAAGGGGGAGCTAGTGGATGAACATGAATACATAGCAAAAATTGGGTCTCTGATGTATCTTACTGCTTCAAGACCAGATATCATGTTTGTTGTATGTGCCTGTGCAAGATTCCAGTTAAGTCCTAAGGTTTCTCACATGAATGCAGTCAAGAGAATCTTTAGATATTTGAAGGGAAGACCTTATTTGGGAATTTGGTATCCAAAGAACCAGTCATTTGATCTGATTGCCTACACAGATAGTGACTATGATGGATGTAATATGAGAATGAAATCCACTTTAGGAGGCTGTCAATTCTTGGGTGATAGATTGGTGTCATGGCAATGCAAGAAGCAAACCACAGTGTCAATATCAACTGCAGAAGCTGAGTATATTGTTGCATCTGCCTGCTGTGTACAAGTCATCTGGATTCAGAATCAGATGCTGGACTATGGTTTGAATTTTCTAAACACCCTTGTATACATTGATAATACTGCTGCATCTTTCATTGTTAATAATCATGTGCAACATCCAAGACTAAGAACATTGAAATCAGACATAACTTCATAAGAGACTGTAGTGAAAAAGAATTAATTGAAGTGAAAAGAGTTGATACAAGTGATAATTTGGCTGACTATTCACAAAACCACTTGATAGAACCAGGTTTAACTTTCTTCTGAAAGCCCTGGGCATGATCAATTCTAATGAAGTCTGATTAATGATATGTGCTTTTTGAGCAAACTGACTACCTTCTCAAAGTCTAAGTGAATGTTGTGTATATGTGTTTGATTATGATACTTTTTTATGTTAACTGATATGTGCGTAACTGATTATCTGTGCAGATTAGGTATCATTGATGCTTATAATTGTTTATCAGTTGATTGATAGGATGTCATGAAAAGTAGTATGAATTGTCAAAATTGATTATATGCTTATCTGATGTCATATTTGAATGTTTGAATATGTGAGTAATCTGATCTGTTGATATTGTTATGATTAATTAGACTATGCATGATAAGAAATCTGCTTGTATTAAAGATGTTAATGATCATGATTTGAATATGTTGCTTGTCTTTGTGTAAAAATATGTTTCCATGTCAAAATGTTATGCTAAATTGAAACTGCAAAGAAAAACTTTTGACCAAAACATTTTTTGATAACATAGAGCAAGTTGTTAATGGTGTAGAGACATGATAATACTATTCAGTTCAAAGCTTTATAGAAGCTTAAAAGGAAAATTTTCAATGAAAAGTCTTAAAGGGTTACTTTTGCTGAAAATTATGTCATTAGCTCAAGTTGGAAGGACATATACTTGTATATGTTTGGTCCTATCATCTGTTTTCAGATTGAGAGGATAGCCATTAACCTGGAATACTAAACTCTAATGGGGCAATTGTAACTTGTTTTCTGTTCTTTCACTTAAATTATGTCAATAACTCTATTTTGAAAGGACATGTACTTGTTGGGTTTTATACAAGTTTATCAAAGTCAAGTTAACCATATTTAACTAGAAAACGCAACGGAAGCTTAGATTTTAAATCTAGTTATGAACATACCATTATGTTAAAATCAAAACCCAATGAACAAGGATCAAAATTACAAGAACAATATGCTCACAAAATGTAAATGTACCTTCTTCTACCTTTAGAAGAATAAGTAAGATATTGAAGATGATGGTGGATGAATGGCAAGCCTCCAAAGAAGAAGACCTCAAGATAGTGATACCCCAAGCTATTTGTGACAACACCAATTTGATTGCTAGGATTTATGAACACTTAAACAAGCTCACCAAGCTCTCCCAAAATCCCCTCTTTGGCCGTGAGTTTTGGAGGAGGAAGAGAGAGAGGATTTTTGATTCAACTCTTGAATTCAAAATGGGGACAAGATCAAAAATGCATGTCTTGTGAATGGTGGAGTATAAAGAGATGGTCCACACAAAAGGACAAAACATTTGGTTGAACCAAAACCACCACCCACATGGGGTGGCCGGTTTTCCCTTTTTTTTTTTTTTTTTTTTTTTGTTGTTTTGTTTTAACCATTTAAAACATCTCCTTTTATTTTATAAAACTCATTTTTATAAAATGCACATACATTTATGTAATTATTTAACCAATTAAATAATTAATTTATATAAACAAATTATCCAGATAATTTATTTAAATCCTCAAGTGTGTTTGTTTAGAAAACCAATTTTCTACACACGTAGTGTTCGGTATTCGTTTAAATGATCAAATCATTAAAAGAATACATTTGGTGTCGTCTAGCTTGTTATTGGGTATGACCCGACTTGGATCAAACACAGTTAGCCACATTAGTATAAGTATGTGTCTCGGGCATACGTAATTCCAACAATCTCCCACTTGCACGAGATACATAGAAAATTAATGCAAGTGGTGAATACCGCCTAACAACAGTTCACCACCCCTAATGTGTTTGACGAAGTGCCATTCAATAACATCATCCCTTCAAGTCCCTTACTTGATATGATTTAGGTGAATCTATCATTATATCCCTTTGTTACTAGATGTCATGTTGAATCTAAGAGACATAGGTGATCATTCTCTTTACAATTCAACTTTATCAGGCCTTAGACATCTAAACTCTCAACACATAAGAGGAACAAATTCCGTCTTGACTGTATACGCCTCTCACTATCACTTTATACTCCACCTGAGCTCATCCTTATGTACCATCTTTTACGAATAGCGAAGGGGAGAGTCAAAGTGTAATACTCGGTGAAAATCAAGACCCAATATACATCTCAGGTCTAAGGATAATATGAAATTCTCCTTTACTCAAAATTACTAATGATCAGGTCAATCGACTCCATGTAGTAATATTGAGAGCGGGTCAGTCCAATATTTGTATCCCACAAATATCTATGAACTTTGGCAGCAAACCTATGCTCCATATTCATTCCTTATGAATATCCACCAATCCTAGTTCATAATAGTCTTGCTTCATATTTGTTCCCACAAATGTGATCGACTACGGACTTTTAGAATAAGATAACTTATTCATGGATTAAACATGCAATATTAGAATTTAACTCAAGATTCCATAATCATATAAAAGAGTTAAATTACAAAAGTCTTTTAAACGTAATACAAAATAGATCAAATCCAATTACTAGAATATCGAAGTCCTAAGCCACTCGCATGACGCTCATGTTTCGGTCTTTCTAGGAGCTTCGTGAATGGATCCGCAAGATTTTGATCAGTTCCAACTTTGCGAATACATATCTTTCCCTTTTCAACTTCATCCCTTATGTAGTTGAATCTCCGCTCTATGTGCCTTGTCTTTTGGTGCGAACGAGGTTCCTTGATTTGTGCAATCGCACCCTCGTTGTCACAAAAGATTTCTAGGGGGTCTTGAATGGAAGAGACCACCCCTAGATCAGTAATGAATTTCTTCAACCATGCAGCTTCCTGAGCTGCCAATGAAGCGGCGATGTATTCTGATTCTGTAGTGGACAATGCTACCACTTCCTGTTTTGAGCTCTTCCAAGAGACAGCTCCTCCATTAAGAGTGAACACATACCCAGATTGTGATCGAGAATCATCTCGATCAGTTTGGAAGCTCGCATCCGTGTAACCTTTTATAGCGAGTTCCTCCTCACCAGATCCATATATCAGAAACATATCCTTAGTCCTCCTAAGGTATTTCAATATGCTCTTAACAGCCATCCAATGACTGTCTCCTGGATTCTGTTGGTATCTGCTTGTCATGCTCAAAGCGCATGACACATCCGGTCTAGTACATATCATCGCATACATGATGGATCCTATAGCAGAAGCATATGGGATTTGTTTCATCATGTCTTGCTCACCCTTTGAGCTTGGACATTGAGCTGAACTCAATATGGTCCCTCTTTGAATAGGTACAAAACCTTTCTTGGAGTTTTCCATCTTGAACCTTTTCAAGATCTTATCAATGTATGTACTTTGGTTCAAACCTATCAAGCGCCTTGACCTATCCCTATAGATCTTTATTCCCAAAATATAGGCAGCTTCACCAAGATCCTTGATGGAAAATCTACTTCCAAGCCAAGCCTTAACGCTTTCCATGGTTGGAATGTCATTTCCAAATAGTAGAATGTCATCGACATACAATACTAAGAAGGTAATTATACTCCCACTAGCTTTCTTATACACACAAGCCTCATCAGCGTTCTTGATGAATCCAAAACTTTTGATTTCTTCATCAAAACGATGATTCCAAGTTCTAGATGCTTGTTTCAATCCATAGATTGATTTCTTTAACTTGCATACTTTATTAGGATGTTTTGGATCGACAAAACCTTCAGGCTGAACCATATAGACATCTTCCTCAAGATATCCATTTAGGAAAGCGGTCTTGACATCCATTTGCCAGATTTCATAATCATAATGTGCAGCTATGGCAAATAATATCCTAATAGACTTTAGCATTGCCACAGGCGAAAAAGTTTCATCATAATCAACCCCTTGAGTTTGAGTGAAACCTTTAGCTACAAGTCTTGCTTTATAAGTATCCAAGTTTCCATGCATATCAGTTTTCCTTTTGAAAACCCACTTACTTCCAACAGCTTTGGAGTTGAGTGGTGGTTCAACCAATTCCCAAACTTGGTTGTCATACATGGATTGCATCTCAACGTTCATGGCTTCAAGCCATTTGTCACAATCATTCTTGGACATTGCATCACGGTATGTGGTCGGTTCATCCGAATCTACCACGTAGCAACCTTCTACAAAAAATCCATATTTTTCAGGTGGATTGCTAATTCTACCAGATCTGCGAACGTTTTGTGTGTTTTGATCAACCACTTGATCACTTTCAACAACCTCTTGTTGAGTGCTAGTATCAACCAATTGTGTATCATCTTGTGATTCTTGATCCTCATCAAATTTCACTGTTCTACTATTAGTTCCTTCCTCAAGGAACTTAGTTTCCAAGAACTTACCCTTTCGAGCAATAATAACATTTTGCTCACTAGGATCGTAAAAGTAATATCCTAAATCATCTTTAGGATAACCTATAAAGATACACTTAGTGGATCGGACTTCTAATTTGTTTGGGGTGTATTGCTTTACATAAGCTTCACAACCCCAAACTTTTAAGAATGATAGCGATGGAGCCTTTCCATGCCATACTTCAAAAGGTGTCTTCTCCACTTTCTTGGTTGGAGCCATATTCAATATGCGAACAGCGGAAAGTAAAGCATAGCCCCAAAATGATAGAGGTAAAGTGCTTCTAGCCATCATCGATCGAACCATATCTAATAGGGTACGATTTCTCCTTTCAGACACACCATTATGTTGTGGTGTTCCAGGTGGAGTAAGTTGTGAAATAATTCCACAACTCTTAAGATGATCTTGAAAAACACTACTTAGGTATTCACCTCCTCTATCACTACGAAGTACTTTGATTGTGGTTTTGAGTTGTCTTTCTACTTCAGCTTTGAAGTCTTTGAACATTTCAAAAGCTTCATCTTTGTGTTTCATTAAGTACACATAACCATATCGACTATAATCGTCAATAAAGGTAATGAAGTATCTTTCACCATTCCTAGTCATTGGTCTAAAAGGACCACATACATCCGAATGTATGATACCCAATAATTCTTTTGACCTTTCAAAAGTTTTATTAAAGGGTTGCTTTGTCATTTTGCCTTGTAAACAAGATTCACATACATCAAATGAATCAAACTCATTGGTTTCTAGAATACCACTCTTGCGAAGAGTTTGCATGCGATTCTTGCTTATATGTCCAAGGCGACAATGCCAAAGATAGGGATCACCCAAGTCCTTCTTGAGTTTCTTGGTGTTGACATTATACATTGAACTACTATGTGACATACCACTTTGATCTATTTCATATATACCATTCATGGGTATAGCTTTAAAATAAAATATGCCATTCATCAAAACATGAATATCATAATCAATAAACTTAAGATCAAAGCCACATTGTTTTAAAAGGGACACGGAAATAATGTTTCTCCTTAACTTAGGAGCATACAAAACATTTTTCAAAATTACTTCCAAACCACTTGGAAGCTTTAACATGTAGTCTCCTTGAGCTTGGACTTCAACTCTTGCTCCATTGCCCATAAAGAGACTAATGTCCCCTTTGTTGAGTTGCTTACTTCTTTTGAACCCCTGCAACAAATTGCAAATGTGAGTTCCACATCCGGTATCAAGTACCCATGTATTTGAAGAAATAACATTTAGTTCAACATATATAGTAAAGATAATACCTGAGGTTTGCTCCGCATCCCTCTTATCTTTTAACGCTTTGAGATAGGTCGGACAATTTCTTTTCCAATGACCTATCTCTCCACACTCAAAGCATGGATCTTGCGTCGCAACCTTTTGCTTCTTTTCCTTCGGTTTGTAGGGCGTGATGGCTTTCCTCTTTCCCTTTCCTTGGACGTGGCCCTTGCCCTTAGCAACACTTGCTTTGGGGTTGGAGTTATGTCCCCTTTTGCCTTCATTGATTGTTAGAACGGGTAAAACCCTTTTACCCATTCCCGCTTCGGCCGTTCTTAGCATTGCGTGAAGCTCACCAATGCTTTTGTCCCACCCGTTCATGTTATAGTTCATGACAAAGGTTTCAAACCTTTTGGTCAAAGAGTTGAGGATCAAATCCGTAGCCAACTCATTAGAGACGGGACAATTCAACCTACGAAGCTTTTCAATGTAGCTTTTCATCTTTAGGACATAAGATGAGACGCTTTGGGTTTCCTCCATACGACATGCATGAAACGCTCGAACCGTTTCGAAACGTTCCGCTCTAGCTTGTTGAAGGAACATTTCCTTCAATTGAGTTATCATGTCGTATGCCCCATGATGCTCGAAATCCTTTTGGATTTCGGGAATCATAGTTCCCAACATGAGGCAAGAGGCTTGCACCGAATCTTTGGTGTACTTAACCCAATCGTAATAAGCCTCCTCATCTTCCACGTTAGGCTCGTCGGGAATGGGATCGTCTAAGACATATGATATCTCTTCTTGTTTGAGAACTATTCTCAAGTTGCGATACCAATCCATAAAGTTATTATGGTTTAGACGATCCTTTTCAAGGATGGTTCTTAAGGATAGGTTACGGGTGTTATGGGTAGAGGTGTTTGCATTGTTAGCGGCCATCTACAAAATTTAACAAAGTTTTATTTTAGTATTATAAACAATTTAATTATTAATACCCTTTTATTCCAAATTTTAAAATAATAATTAAATTCTAGAATCCAATGATAAATCAAATTTCGGTTAGGTGACCTTTATCCCGTTATTTGATTTAACAAGGTAGTCAACCTTGACAATTGCAACCCTTTGCAACTTCTAGAGGTATGGGACCATTCGAAATCCTTATTTCGTGTTGGCATGTTTATCCCATCAACACCATTGGACCCCATGCTTAGGTGACCTTTATCACATGGTTTCCAATTCAAGTCGTCCTACTTGTATAAACATGTAAGATTAACATACAAGTGGTTAGGTGACCTTTATCCCACAATTATGTTAATATTACCTTAAGTATATTAGTTTGCTCTAAAATGGTTAGGTGACCTTTATCCCATTTAAAGTTTCCTAATACGTTAAGTGTCTTACAAAAGGATGGTGTTAGACTTGTTTCCTTGGTAATTATGAAAAAGGGATTTTTAAGTTTTCCAATATTCTAGTTTGAAAAACATTATGCCATATCCTAACATGCATTTAGTAATATGGCGATTTTGAAAACCAATTTTCAAGGTTCTAGTTATAATAAAACCAATTTTATTATATGTGAGTAATCGCTTAGTTTTAATAAACCCATTTTATTAACTAATTGACGCGATATTACCAAATATATATTAGAACCCGTTTTATGCTAGTTGTCGTTCCTATGTGACGGTTTGGATATCCTAATATCTATCAACCACACATTACATAAAGTAAAACAAACAACCAAGCATACATGCAAAATATAGTCATAACCGAGAACCGCTAAGTTTGACCATACTTGTTAGCCGAAACAAGTATAGGTCATAAGTCTCACCTAAGGGACAAAACATGACACAAGGATGGAATGTTGACTCCCACTTGACCTTGCATCCAAATGCTTCAAGTATCCTTTCCAAGTTGTTTGTGTTCTTGTTGGGCTTGTAAATGGGCTCCAAACTTCCAAAAGTCTTCTTGGGCCCAAGAGTGAAATTTATGGGCTTAATGGGCTTGAATCCCATGATGGGCCGGTGAGGCCCAACAAGCCCAAAATTTGGTCCAAGGCCCAAATCCACCAATTCTTGCATCTTCAATTTTTACAAAATGTATCCTAATACATATTTTTCTAAAACAAAGAAAATGCAACTAATCTATTTATTACATACCAACTTATGAATAAATAAATTACACAAGCCTAAAATATGAATTATTACAACCATATTGAATAATAAATATAACCAACATACACATAACAACAATCAACACATCCAAGGTCTCGGTTTCGGTTATGACACAATCAAACATACCAAATGTTCTAAGCATGCAACCTAAGCAACCAATGCCTAAATACATCAAAAAAAAAGGCAGCCCCCCCCCCCCAAAGGAGGCTACGGCTCAACCCCCCCCCCCCCCCAAAATTTTGCAATTTTGATATTTTCAACATCCAAATGTTAGTAATGGTTTCCTAAGATCTTTGCATGCATGTCAAGATCTTACAAAACCATGAGGGGTAAAATCCACCAAAATTTCGGACCCCTTTTCACCCATGAAAAAACCGAAATCTATGAACATGCAAGGAGCATAAGTCCTTGTAACCGGCTCTTGATGCCATTGTTGGGTTTTATACAAGTTTATCAAAGTCAAGTTAACCATATTTAACTAGAAAACGCAACGGAAGCTTAGATTTTAAATCTAGTTATGAACATACCATTATGTTAAAATCAAAACCCAATGAACAAGGATCAAAATTACAAGAACAATATGCTCACAAAATGTAAATGTACCTTCTTCTACCTTTAGAAGAATAAGTAAGATATTGAAGATGATGGTGGATGAATGGCAAGCCTCCAAAGAAGAAGACCTCAAGATAGTGATACCCCAAGCTATTTGTGACAACACCAATTTGATTGCTAGGATTTATGAACACTTAAACAAGCTCACCAAGCTCTCCCAAAATCCCCTCTTTGGCCGTGAGTTTTGGAGGAGGAAGAGAGAGAGGATTTTTGATTCAACTCTTGAATTCAAAATGGGGACAAGATCAAAAATGCATGTCTTGTGAATGGTGGAGTATAAAGAGATGGTCCACACAAAAGGACAAAACATTTGGTTGAACCAAAACCACCACCCACATGGGGTGGCCGGTTTTCCCTTTTTTTTTTTTTTTTTTTTTTTGTTGTTTTGTTTTAACCATTTAAAACATCTCCTTTTATTTTATAAAACTCATTTTTATAAAATGCACATACATTTATGTAATTATTTAACCAATTAAATAATTAATTTATATAAACAAATTATCCAGATAATTTATTTAAATCCTCAAGTGTGTTTGTTTAGAAAACCAATTTTCTACACACGTAGTGTTCGGTATTCGTTTAAATGATCAAATCATTAAAAGAATACATTTGGTGTCGTCTAGCTTGTTATTGGGTATGACCCGACTTGGATCAAACACAGTTAGCCACATTAGTATAAGTATGTGTCTCGGGCATACGTAATTCCAACAGTACTCACATATATGTTTGGTCATGTTAACCACTTCTGGTCAAACAGGATAGCCATTTACCTGTCAACTAAGAGATAGTGGGGTGTCTTAATTTTAAAATGTGTTATAATGGGAAATGATAGTATATTGACTACTTAGCCAATCATATGGATTTAATAGGCGAAAAAGGCACTTAGTACAATCATTAACATGTATGGTTACTTTCCCATGATGTGTAAAATCTAAGGTGATATAAACATAAAGAAAATGTTAAGCCTTATGTGGAGTTACATTGTTGTCTATGCATATTCCAAGATAAATCTTTCCAAATGATAGGCAGAAAAGTGATTATCCAGTCATGCACGAGTCCGTTGGTATTTGGTCACCAAAATGAAATATATTTTTTTTTGGAATGACAAAGAACAAATGTGAAAAACACTATTTCAAATATTTAATCAACCAAAAGTTGATAAGTGTTCACAAATTTTTATAAAGAAAAATGCAAACATGAGGGATAATTATAGAACTACAGGGGTGGAGGCAATCATATAAGTCCTTTAAACATTCCGAATGAAAGGCATGTAAGTCTATCATGTGTGGCCTATAACTCCAACATTCAACCTCAAATATGTTTGTATAATTTGAAAAGAAATATCAATATCTTTAAACTGTTCTGTCATTAAAGATTTTGGACCATATATCCGGGGGTCGGAGTCAATTCAGGGTGATCTGGAGAAAGCCAAATAAGCCTTGAGAATAGATATGGAATATCAGAAAACAAGATATGTTATCCATTGAGTAATATGCATATTAATTGAAACTTAATCATATCACCAAAGAAATGAAATTCATGCTAAGTCTAGACCTGCTGTTAACCTGTTTATATTGTCATAATAATGCTGAGAATGAAGTATTGAGAAAGCTACTTAGTCAATATGATCCCATTCTTGAGATTTTTTCAGCAAAAGAAAGAAACTGTTTAGAAAGGAAACATACCTGAAATTTGATCTCTAAATGCACCATTTGCTCTTAAACCTTGATTTTTATTGAAAATATAACCGATATTGTGTTTAAGTCAAAAAGTGTTGCATTTTACTTTCAAAAGGTTTGAATATGTATTTTCGGGTAAGGTTTGATGTTTTCAACCCTTCCAAGCACACTTAGATGTTGTTTGTCTAAGTTTATCAATTTCGGGCATGCTTTGATGTTTCACATTATTTCGGGTAGACTTGACTGTTTTAGTTGAAGGTTGACCCCTTCGAGCATACTTGAAATTTGAATATGATATTACCAGCAAGCTTTAACAAGTTCAAGTTATTCTAACACACTTAACTGTTTTGTAAGATGTTTAACTTGTTTCTAGCAAGCTTTGCATTTTAAATGCTGAATATGATGTTTCTAGAATGCTTTTATATAGTTTGTATTGTCTAGCACACTTTATTGTTTTGTTTAGGAGTACAAATGTTTACTAGCAAGCTATTTGATATGATATGGTTTACTAGCATGCTTTGTGATTAAATATGTTACTTCCAGCAAGCTTTATATGATTTCGGACTTTATAGCATACTTAGGTGTTTGTTTTACTGTTTGAACTCATTCTATCAAGCTATGTGTTATTTGTGAATATGATTCTTTGAAATTAAAAGTGTTTTTCGAGCAAACTTAGGGTCCGGGCACACTTTATGTTCCGAGCATACTTTGAAATTTTTAAGTGTTCTCTTAACATACGTGGTAATTTCAAAACCTGACTTTCCGAGTACACTTTGTGTTTAGAATCCCTATCTAGCACACTTTGTATTCTTGAAGTTTTTCGGGCATACTTTGATTTCAAAATATACTTGACTGAATATTTGTGAACTATTTTACATTTACGGTAGAGTTTGTGATAGGTTGTGTTGTCCGAGTAAGGTATGTAATTAGAAATATTTCTGAGAAATCTATTAAGGGTTATAAATTAATTCCTGGCAAGGTTGCCTACTTGATATTTTATACTTGATTATCTGTCTTATGATTCAATTCACGAGCAATCTTGTTTTTTGAGTAAGCTTTCTTCATCTCACTTAGATCTATTTTTAATATCTTTTAATTGTTGAAACGGGCAAGCTTTGAGAAAGTGGAAGGTTCCTAGAAAACCTTGTTTAAACTAAAAAGAACTTTTCCGAGCAAGGTTTGATAGATGAAATTTACCGAGTAAGGTATGATACATGAACTTTAATGAGCAAGGTTTAAATGTGAATATTTTAAACTGTTAATAGTACTGTTTGATAGCTATTAACTCACTACATGACAAAATGCATTTAAAACCCACTTTCAAAAAGGTATATAAGAGGGAGTTAGAGAAATTTTTCTCATTCTTCTCTCTCACCTTCCACTCTCTCACCCACTTTTCAGAAACTCAACCGCCAAAGTGCGATAATCTCAAATCCCTAACCCTAATTTACCAGCCCACTTTTTCGACTCGGTAAGCTTCAATTAAATGTTTTCCGACAATGATTAATTTATAATGGGCTTTGATTATGCATTTTTACTGACTCTCTGTTTATGTGTGTAGGTTATAAATTTGTCGAAGATCGGGTTCTTAATGAAATTTCTACTTATCTTCTTTAAATTATACCAGAAATTACTTAAAGTTGTGAACTTTAGGACTAATTTCTGCTTTGAATATGTTTGTTTGTGTGTTCGGATATGTCGAATCAAGAAAATCCAAGATATCCCTTTGAACAGAAGCACAATATGTGTGCCTTGTTGCAGGTCACTTCTGACAATGAGGAAGTGGCTATGATGATAAGATGGCTAATAAGATCGAACATTCATTTTGCCCTGACAGAGTGCCCAGTCATTTATGGAAATCATTCATTAGATTTCTGGCGCTCAGCACAATTGGTTGATGATGTTAATGGTAGGTGGATTGAGGCTACCATGGCAAGACAGGAGATACATGTTACTAAAAGGTTGATTAGAAGGTGCTTGGCACTTCATGATGATGATCATAACCCAATTAACTTCAATACTACTCATCTGCTAAGAATATTCGAGCAAACTATGGGATATCAGGGTACAGTGCATGAAGGCCAATTTCAAAAGGGCATGTTCCCTATTTTATACAGATTCTTGATCCATCATTTGATCCAGGGCTTTTCCCCCGAGAAAAGGATCTTGGACTCTGATGAGTTGTGACTTAGAAAACGCCACTGTAGCTATTGTCTATGATCTACCGTTCAATTTCTCCAAGATGATCTTTGATGGGATGGTAGGCATTTTGAGGAAGGCTGAAAAAGACAGATTCTTAGCTTATCCAAGATTTCTGCAAATAATCTTCAACCATGAGCTACATGATTTACCTACAATGGGTACAACTCATGTCCAGCAGAATCCCAACACCTATAAACGAATTGCTAATTTGGGACCCACTAGTAGATTTAATCCAAACACTCCGTTTGAGATTTTGCCATTGTTAATGAACAATGACTTGGAAATTATGCATGTACATGAGTTGAGCTCAGAGGAGGAACAGCAGGATAATGAGTTAGAGGATGATGATAGTGATGATGATAATGATAACGGAGATGCTGGGGATGGAAATGAAGGAGGGGTCGGGGGAGCCGTGATTGATGATGTACTTGTTCAGGGGGAGAACCAACTCATCCAAACACCACTATCCACACCCTTAGCCTCACCACCTCACTCACCACCACATAACCTAATCCAATCACCACCTCACTCGCCACCACAAACCCTAACACAATCCCCACCTCAAACCCCACCTGATAACCTATACCTAAGCCCAACCACTAACCCAAACCCATGACCATGAACCTTACATTCCTGAAACAATCCTCACACAATAACAAGACCAATCTCTTACACAAACCTCAAACCAACCCTTTCACCAATCATTACCTTCCACAAGTGAAAACATCTTTGAAGACTTAAGCGCTCCCACTAACCCAATTCCTCAATCTGAAACTCAAGCCACAAATCCTTTACCAGAACCTTTTCCTATCACACCACCCATTACTCCTCCCCATATTTCCAATGTTTACAGAAGAAACTTTGATTTAATAATAGAAGCTGTGAAGTTGAGGAAAGAAAATGATGAGTTAAAACATGAAAATGAGGAACTGAAAGCTCAGTTGGCCCAGGAACATTCAAGAATTCAAACCCTGGAGCAGGAGGTTGAGAAGACCTCAGCTGCTGTAAGGCCCCGTCACCGGTAACCCTACTTTAGCGTCGGATTTACTCATAAACACAGTTCTTCAAATCAGAGTTTATTAAAACTTTTCGCGGAATATAAAACATCAATCATTTGTTACAAAACGTTAAACCTTTTCTTTGATACCATAACACAAAACTTTATATTTAAAACATCTTTACTTCTTTCTTCAGATGCCAGCCGTTCAATCCATGCCGTGTGTCATCCTCATGCTAACTCTGTAATCAGCTCACCTGCGTGCAAACTAAAAGTCAGCTACGCTGAGTGAGTTCTAGTTAATCGAACGCCATACAATACATACACATACATACATATCCGTAGATACATATCCATACTTCACTAGTTACCCTTCTGTTCTACATACATACTTACTACCATACATACATGCATATTTATAACCACTAACCTCAGTCTACCGAGAGTACGTTCATAGTCCGCCGTCTATACCTGTACTCAAGGTCGTGAACACGTAAAAAGGTCCGCAGTCCTTACCTATGTTCACCCTTTATGGTACGTGCAAGGTCCGCAGTCCTTCCCTATACCATCCTACATCCACAACACGTACAAGGTCCACAGTCCTCCCCTATGTTGCAACCTAAACCATAGCACGACGAGGTCCGCAGTCCTCCCCTATGTTACCACAATACAACTACAGCACGTATAAGGTCCACAGTCCTTTCCTATGCTGATGCCTATCTATAATACGTATAAGGTCCGCAGTCCTTAACTACGTTGTCGTCTATTATCTGTAACACGTATAAGGCCCACCGTCCCTATCTACGTTTACATCTATCATCTACTTTACGTATAAGGCCCGCAGTCCTTAACTACGTTTACATCTATCATCTACTTTACGTATAAGGCCCGCAGTCCTTAACTACGTCATCACCAGCCGAGTCTATGTCCGACAAAAGCTAGAGGGATTTGCCATCCTAACTTACTATGTCGAACGTAGAACTCACATACCATTCGTGTACCTGTATACACCTACTTCACATATACAATAATTACATCATAGCATAAGAACACCCTAGGCGTTCTTTACATCATTCATTTAACAACCATACCTCTTGTCGATACGTGCAATATCCGAAGATCGTTCACGCCCCGACAAGTATTCATTTGTAATGTTCATACATCTTCGATGTATAATATTCGTACCTTTATTTTTGACCTGACAGTACGCGCAATATCCGAAGATCGTTCGCGTACCGACAAGCAACCATTCATATCCATCACATATATCACATATGGCATACACTTATCACTTAGGATAAATGTATTAACAACACATCGAGTATGCACACAGCCCCGAAAACATAACACATAAATGGGGCTAGAAACTCACCTGAATACTGTTACGCTCCTCCGTTAATAGTTATTCCCCTCTTGAGCTGTGCACGGCTAACTGTATAATATTTACACGTATCAATTAGCTACTACTACTTATGTTGCGTTTCTATCTTTATATGACCCACAATGAACGGGGGTCCGGGGGCAGCGCCCCTGGTAGCGGGGTTCTAGGGGCGGCAGCCCCTAGCGGGGTCCAAGGGGCAGAGCCCCTGGCTGGGGTTAAGCTGCCAGGTCAGCTTGGAAAAATTTTATTTTCGATAACTGCCTTAACACATTTTCCATTAGGTTTTTAATTTATTTTCTAAACGAACCTCACTTCAGGCGAAGTTAAACCTTAGGCGAACTTGGCTTCAGGCGAAGTTAAACCTTAGGCGAACTTGGCTTCAGGCGAAGTTAAACCTTAGGCGAACTTGGCTTCAGGCGAAGTTAAACCTTAGGCGAACTTGGCTTCAGGCGAAGTTAAACCTTAGGCGAACTTGGCTTCAGGCGAAGTTAAACCTTAGGCGAACTTGGCTTCAGGCGAAGTTAAACCTTAGGCGAACTTGGCTTCAGGCGAAGTTATCCTTAGGCGAACTTGGCTTCAGGCGAAGTTATCCTTAGGCGAACTTGGCCGTAGGCGAAGTTATCCTTAGGCGAAGTTACGCTTGAAGGCGAAGTTACGCTTGAAGGCGAAGTTCATCAGGCGAACTTAATCTTGCAGGCGAAGTTGTCGCGCTGCAGATCTGTTTGCCCATAACTCCTTCGTTTCTTAGCCAAATAACTCGATTTTGGTACCCACGGAACCGTATGATCGGCGCCTACAAACCCCAACCATCAAATCGGCCTAAAATCGACGTTTTAGGGGTCCGATTTGGGCAGTTGGGTTTCGGGTCCGGTTAACCCATCCAATCCTAACCATTTTCAGTAATAATAGCTTTGTTAGATTAGTTCTTACCTTACCAACTCAGATCTATCAACAAATCTCGGGTCTCGGCTTCGAATCTAGATCGGTTAGAATGTGTATGTTTTGAGGGTGTAAGGAGTGTGTGTTAGGGAGTTTGGTGAGAAATGAGATATTTTGGGATTTTGGGGGTATTTATATCCCTGAAATCCCATTCTCATTTAACCTATCTCAATTAACCCAAGTCCATAACCCACTTCCATTACCCGACACTAGCCCGACCCATACCAACTCCTATTCTTTTATTTATTTCCTGATAACCCGAGTAAACTTCCCATCTATTAATAAGTAATATAATTAATATTACCTTTGAAATTTCGGGATGTTACAGCTGCCCCTAAACAGGGGGGGAATGTTTCACATGAAGAGGCAACTGGAGCTGATAGGGAAGTGAATGTTGAAAATATGAATACTGAAGGTTTGCCTTGTATATTGAATGCATATGATGAGAATGAGAGTGATAATGAGGATAGTGGTGTAAGAATGGTATTTGAAGAAGATTATGAAGTTGATCTATCCGGGAGTGAAAAAAAAAAACTATGATGTAAATAATGAAGTTTTAAACACAATTGAAAGAAAAGATGATGATGTGTTGAGTAAAGAGAAGAATGTGGAGGATGATATGGAGATTGTGAATGATGATCAAGTGGCTACAATTGATATTGCTACTGATGATGTGACAGATGTACCAACTGGTGTGATGACTGATGTATTAACAGCCACTAATGTGCAAACAGATGCTTTGATGGATGCGGGAGCTGCTACTGAGGAACTTGTTCTTACAGCACCAGAAACAGATCAATTATGTTCCAAGAGAGTAGAGCATGATGAAGAAATGAGTGATTTGGAGAAAGATATTGATGAATTTCCTTCTAAAACAGAGAGTGACAAGAAAAGAAGATTAGCCAAAGGCAAAGCAATTGCTGAGAAGGAGGATGAGCCTATTAGGGCAAATACTGGTGAAAAAGAGGAAGAAGATGAAAGTGCTGCTGCTGCTAGAAGGCTGGAACAAGTTATGAATGAAATAAGGGAGAGGAAATATATTGCCCGAACCCTAACTACAGAAGTACTGACAGAGCAGGCAAACCTGATTGAACAAGGCAACATCTCTAAAGTTTTGATGAAGAAGAGGTTGAAGATTAGGAGGTGATTGAAACCCTGATTAATCTGAAAAAGACTGAAGAAATTGACAACTCATTGGCTATTGTGGTAAGTATGCTCGCTCAAACAGAAAATCAATCTGAAAAGAAACCTCAAGAAGAGTCTGAGAGAGAGAGAGAGAGACTGGAGAAACTGTTGAAGATATGATGGCAAAGGCAGCAAAAATTCATGAAAATGTAAACAGATTTGTAAAGATGTATTCAAGAAAGAGGAAGGCCAATGACCAAGCTGAAAAAGGTGAAACTATTAAGAAGGGAAAATGGGATGAAAAAAACCAATATTTTGTTGAAACACCTGATGATCAAGAAAGCCCTTTAAGGCCAGTTCCTATTCAAACACTGAGGCCAGAAGAAGTAGCAGAAGGTGTTCCAAATGTTCCAGCTTCAGATGTTCCACACTCTGATGATGACAAGATTAATGCAGTCATTGAATCAACAAAAGAATAAAATACAACTGATGATGATGATGATAATAACCAGGAGAATACAACTGATAATGTTGATATTGTGTCCCCACAGGTAGAATTTTCAAATGAACAAAGGGTAAATATCCAACAAAGTCTTGATAATGCAAGAAGGAATAATCCTTTAATTGTCAGTCTGATTAGACATGGATTCAAATTTGAAGATCTTGCCTCTCTATTTGATGAAGAATTGCAAAGAAAACTGGACAATGAGAGGGATGGTATAAAAATAATGATGGAAAAGAAGAACATGGATAGTCTTAAGTTCAGAGAATATCTGAGAAAACACAACTTCTCTGAAAAAGACCTATCCCACTTTAAATTTGAAGATCTTGAAAAACTTTGCAATACAACAAGAGAAGATGTTGAGAGAAAAGAGAAAGAAAGACTTGAAAGAGAAGCAGCTTTGGCTGAGAAGATTGATGATTTGAGAAAGAAATATGCTGGCAAGTGTGGATATTTACTGGATAAGGGAATGGCACCAGAATTGGTGAACAGTTTATCAAAAACTGTTGTTGACTCTCACTATAACATACTGCAAAAGAAAGATAAGTTAAAGAGAGATCAACCTGAGTCCTCGGTTAGGCAGTCAAGGGAAGAACAGCCTGAGCCTCCTGCAAAGAAAAGAAGAACCATAACCTTGAGAGAGAAACAAAAGGCTCAAAGTGAATCAAAAAGGTATGAAACACAAGAAACTCCTATCCCATTGGAAGTGAAGCCTGAACTGGATGAACCTATAGTTCCATGGAAAAATGATGAAATGATTAAAATCTTGAGGGGTATAATGGTAAATCAGAAAGGAATGGATGTGTAAACCTTTAATGCATTGGATAAAGATCAATTGAAAGAACTATTCTACATGCAAAAGGCTGAATGGGAGAAAGTTTTGTTGGAGGGTGAAAATCCCAGAAGTTTTATTGGAGGAAGGTTTGTGCCTGCTGGGCTGTTGAATAATCCCATGATAGTTGAGATGATTAGAAGACTTCACAGAGATGCAGGTGAAAACTTTGTAGATCTTATTAATTATCCTGTTGAATTGATTGAATCAATGTACAAGAAAGCATTTGCAGTATCAGGGCCTAGTAAACCCATGAAGTCAATTCCAACTAGGCCCTCTGCTTCAAGGCAACACCCATCAACAATCATAGGAGAATCAAGTAGAGGAGGAACACAAAGAAGAGAAAAGCATCAATCTGAATTTGATCTACCTATGGTACTCTACTATGACTCTGTCTCCCAAACTCTAAAGGTGATCATGAAAAGCAGATAACTGAGAGAAATAATCTTCAAAGATGACTTTGCTGAATATAATAGAGAACACTTGGAGAAGATGGCCATTCTTGAACTTTATGACTATCATGACTCAAACAGGCTAGCCGGGAGACAACAGAATGAGCTGTCAAAACTCTTGAAAGTTGAAGCTGAGAAGGGATTTCCTATGCTGAATCAAAAGAAGAAATGGAAGCTGACAAAACAAGAGCAAAGCAGAAAAACCAATCGAATAAGAAATATAAGAAGTGCTGAAGTGAGCTATCAGTTGTTAGTCAGAAACATGAATCCCTTGTCAAATCTGAATACATGCATTAATATGAGATGAAGAATGACATGACCAAATTATGAAGTTCAGAAGAATGGCCGAATCACTGAGATTGAATATAAGGAAAATGAAGGCCACTACATTCTTAGGAACTCTGATGGTCTTATATTGGGAATTATCAAAATAGATGAAGATTTGACGTTTACCAGCTATGAAGACCTGAGGGATATAATGGAGATGACTATTCCTGAGAGTCACCCTCATTACCGAATCTTATCCATTTTTCAACAAAGGGCAGGAACGGTAATAGTCAATCGAAGACAAGCAGCCTACAATGCAAGAAGAATATGAAGATTCTTAGAATAGGTTTTGCTTTGTAATGTCTACGGACAGATTTTGAATATGTAATGTTTCAACTTTATGAATATGTAATTTAATTTTGATTTGATTTGTATTTTGATTAAGTGTATGTAACCTTAGAGGTGTTTTGGGACAGCTGAGGTGTTCCAATCTAGGGGGAGATTGTTGAGTCAAGAATTTGACTTGAAATGAGTTAAGGATGATTAAGGAAGATTGTAATCTTCTCAACCTCCCCAGAAATGGCTAAGTATGGAATTAGAGCACACCTGGACTCTCGGGCAAAGTTTACTTGGCCTAGCAAGGTATTTTGTCCTTCGGGCAAGGTTATCTTCTAGAAGTCTTCTTTCGTGTCAATCCGAGAAGGGTTCTCTATGTCTAGAAAAGTTGTTCTTCATAGCCTAGCAAGGTTTACTTCAGAGTAGGCTCCTTGCTAACCAAGCTTTTGAAGCCAAGTATTTGGAAAATCTAGCAAGGTATTCATTAATAAAACAGTGGTCCGAGCATGCTTTGATTGAAGTTGATAAAGAATAATTCTAAGGACTTCATCGGGCAAGGTTCAACTTCGAGTAAGCTACAGCGTTACCAGCACACTTGGCTTGACTAATAAGTTATTACTAGCAAAGAGTTGAAAGGATATCTGAAGAACAAGTTTGCTCGTTAGATTATCGGGAAAAGTTTGATATGATCAAGAAGATTGAAGTCTGCTTGGTGAGTATTTTCTTTAGAAAATTCTATAAGTAAAGTCTACACGGAGAACTGTTCTCCAGCACACTTCATGGTTACCAGGTCTACTCGTAAAAGACAAAAGGCACAAGCCTACTCGGTGTAGACAACTAATACAAAGTCTACCCGAAAGACCTTTTTTTACACTTAGTATAATTCTGATTATGTAATTTGAATATG